>NW_026876432.1:0-19535 GCF_032173495.1 Musca vetustissima | reverse complement strand
CCTTGGATGGATAGTCCTTGAAAAAATATTATTTTAAAAATCCACGCCTTGGATGGATAGTCCTTGAAAAAATATTATTTTAAAAATCCACGCCTTGGATGGATAGTCCTTGAAAAAATATTATTTTAAAAATCCACGCCTTGGATGGATAGTCCTTGAAAAAATATTCTTTTCAAAATCCACGCCTATTTGGTTTTGGTTCTTGAAAAAATATTCTTTTCAAAATCCACGCCTATTTGGTTTTGGTTCTTGAAAAAATATTCTTTTCAAAATCCACGCCTGTGTTTGTCCTTTAAAAAATATTCTTTTAAAAATCGACGCCTGTTGGTTCTTGAAAAAATATTCTTTTAAAAATCCACGCGTGTGTTTGTCCTTGAAAAAATATTCTTTTAAAAATCCACGCGTGTGTTTGTCCTTGAAAAAATATTCTTTTAAAAATCCACGCCTGTGTTGGTCCTTAAAAAATATTCTTTTAAAAATCCACGCCTGTGTTGGTTCTTTCAAAATGTATTCTTTTAAAAAATCCACGCCTATATTGGTCCTTAAAAGAAAAAAAAATCTTTAAAAAATAGACCAAACCAATAAAGATGGCAACCAGCATAAAACGACCGTTTAGAAATACAAAACCCTAGTCTGTGTAAAAGGAAATATTCCATTACAGTCAACACACACCAAAAACTACACCCGTGGACATTGTCTAAGACTATCGAATGTTAAAAAAATATAAAATTTATTGCACACTTTACAAACAGAAAAATGTAAATCAAAAAAAGATTTTGATGCAATTAAAAAATCACCAAAACCATGCCACGAAACCAGCAACTCTCCCAGTCCAAGAGAAGCTACTTTCGTAGGTGAGATGATTTTCCGACGGTCGATGAAACTCTGCAAATAATTTTCAAAAAACAAAAGAAGCGGCAGCTGAGTCGATTTGAGAAAAAATAGGGAGTTTATTGCAATTCTCTTTTGCTTTTTCGAAATTTCTCCTTCCGTTCCGCAATGATTGGCCAATTGTTGTAGCAACTTTTTAGGCCACGCCCTGAAAAATATTTCTCCTTGCAATGAACTCCACACAAATTGTCATGTCTTAAGTGCTCTCCTTGTACAAATTGTGTGTTGTTGCTGTTGTGGTTTTAACAACAAAACTGTGTTTTTTTATTTAAATGTCTCATTGTTTACTGCAAATTGCTTGCAAAACTGTTTTGTTAATCATTCATTCGCTCTCTCATCCTCTGTTTTGATGATCTGCGCCAATTTTCCCTTGCCTGCCAGCGAAGCGGTTCCATCCGTCCGTAGCACTTACCACAGCACACACAATAAAAAGCGAAAGCATTTAAATATTTGATTATCTCAAACTTGTTTTGTGCCACTACCGCCGTTGCTCTCTGCTAAGCAGCAAACATTTATCCTAAATTTCATGAGGGCGAAATCATAGGGGGTGTTTACTCATCCACTTTTCCGTCAATTGTGCGCAATTGCCAATTTCTGCATAACTCACAAACAGCGACTAGGGGTTCTCATCTTGTTGTTGCTGCCGCTGCTGTACTCTTTTAAGTGTTTTATTGTAAAAATGGCTGACTTGTGAGACTAAATCATCCCTTAGCGTTTTTGAGTGGGGTTGGATTTTTGAGTTCAAATTTTGTTGAGTGTTTTTTCTTTCGTTTCCTGTTTTGAGTATTGTTTCAATGCCACTTTGTTCCAAGATTTATTTTTTGACCAGAATTGCTTTATACATAAATCGAATCATTTATAAACTAGATCAATGGATCACGTGCCAAAGACTTTTTAAATAGTATTTATTAAGTTTATTTGAAGGACAAAACATAATTGCAAAATTTCTTAAGGAATAACATAACATGAATTAGGCAATTTATTTGTAAAAGGAATAAGATGTTTTATATTTTTAACTGATTGTCCGTCGGCATGAAAACATAATAGTTTGAGGAAAATTTAATTTGAAGTGATTAACGGATTTGAAAGAATTTTTTGTTTTATATTTCACTTAAAACATCAACAAGTGTGGGTTCCCAAAAATATCGTTTTCTTCGTCGGGTTGTTTTTATTTACTGTATATTTCTAATATTTTCAGAAACACGTAACAAATAATATTGAGGATACTTATCATTGCTAATATTAAACAATATTGAAATCTGTACATGGCAATGGGCATTTCAGATTTCTGGATATTTTTTTTTATCGAAAAGTATCAGACTTAATCTTTAATGCTTGAATTTGTATAAAAATATTAATTATCAGTATTCACTTGTTGTCATTGGTTGCCGTTAATCTTCCCCAATCAGTTCGGGTGGATATATTAGGTTGGGGAAAAAGAAATCCATTATAAAAATGTCGATAAAATCGGAGAAATGATCGAAGTTGGCCGGCTTGTTAACATTCGTAACATCGCCCAGGGTCTAAATACCGACCATATACAGTTTTAAACCATTTACACAAACTGGATTCAAAAAGAAGCTCGATGTTTGGGTGCCACACCAATTAACAAAAAAAAAAAAAAAAAAAAAAAAAAATAGGATGGATCGAATTTCCACCTACGAAGACTTGACCAAACGGACTTAAACGGACGGTGACTGGAGATGAGAAATGGATCACATATGATAACCCTGTGCGAAAACGACCATAGTCAAATAGCGGTGAAGCACCTTAAACAGTGATCAAACCAGGACTAACGACCAGAAAGGTTCTGCTATGTATATGATGGAACTGGAAGGAGATTATTTATTATGAGTTGAAATGTACACTTTCAAACCACGAAAAAACCTCTCAATATGTCAGCCATTAATGCCCAGATTTTTTTGAATTATGCTTAATACTCTTACTTTGTTCAGCAAACATTGAGAACACAGTAAAGGAGGCAGTAGTTATAGGACATCACCTTAACTCATTTCGTTCCGAGATAAAATTTTCATTTTGGGTACGCAAAAAAGGACCTTTTTGGTGAAATTAGCACCAATTTATGACAGAATCTTAATCACATTTCAATCGAATGCCTTTATTCTGACATTTTGTGTCCTCAGAGCAGAAAATATGGGTGCATGTTTTGATACATAATATTAAAAGTTTGTCTTATTCAGTTAGAGTCCTGACCACATTCTTAAAGTTAAAACCAAAATACAACAAGTAAAAAAAGTGTCATTCCTTATTGTCGACAGATAAATACCTTCTACATATGATTTGCGGAGGTCTGCAGAATAAAACACAGATATATAATATTATTATATATTTTTATATTTGATTTAATCATACATTGCATTCATTATCATGATATTTGATTATTTTTTTTTTTTTTAAATGTTGACACTATGCGGGGAAGGTACCAGAAGTAGTAGATTAGCAAGTTCCATCTTCAAGGTTGATCGATTTAAAGTAAATATATTAACATGTGCAAAGTTTGAATGCAATTGTATATTCCTTTCGCTCCATATAAAATTTAAAAATTTTCAAAATGTTGACCCTTTGTGGGGGAAGTACTAGTGGAGTGGTCCGTTTAGTCCCATCTTCCTACACTAAACAGGCAGGATTAAAATATTAGGCAGTGCAGAGTTTGGTTTGAATCGGATGCTCTGTTCGAATGATATTATTAACTATTTTTGACCATTTTGTGGGGGAGGTACCAAAAGGAGTTGACAAAATTTATTTTTCGACCAATCTTCGTTTTTGATTTTGAAAGAAATGTTGATTTTGAAAGAAATGTTGATTTTGAAAGAAATGTTGATTTTGAAAGAAATGTTACAATGCGCACAGTTTGGATCACATTGGACATTCTATTACCTAATGAGTCCCATCTTTGAACTCAATCTAGGCCTGGTAAGACCGGGCCCGAAAAAAATTATCCCTATGTATGAGTCCATAAAAATCTCGATTCTGTGACAATTTTCACGAAAGTTGCAACATATTTGCGATTCTAATAATACAAAACAATATTAAAATTTATAGAAGATATAGTGGGAAAGGTGTGGTATTGTTTGTAAATGCCTTGTTAACCTCGAAGTGAGGCTCCAGCGAAATTCTCATGCAGTTTATGTCGTTGGTCAGCTAAGTACTTCGCTTTGTTACAAGAGACATTTGGGTATGAAAGATTTTTTGTATAGAAGCAATAGCTTCTGGGGAGAATATCCCAACAAAAAAACTAAGGGAACTGATGAGGATCAGTGGCGTGATCCGAAAGTATAGTCTTCCCTGCCTTACCCCTCGGCAAACAATGACATACATTCCCCACTAATAAATAGTTGTTTTTTATAAAAACAACAAACTGGGATTCAGCCTGACTATTTTGCAAAAACAAAATACAAATGGTATCCCAAATAAACCGCCAACACTACTGAATTTATAGAACCAATTTAGTATATCAAGATATTTGAAAATTATTTGCCTTTTCTAGGTCTCCTCTTCCTTCGTTACCTATTCGTTGCCCAGATTCCCTTTCCGTGTTATTTGGATCACAAATACTGTATATATAGCTATTCGAAAAGAAACCAAATATAAGTGTTAGCCGAACATTACCAAAAACTATAGACTAAACTATATGCAAATTTCGTGACAATTGGTTCATAACTGCGGCCTGTACTTTGATTACATATTTTAAAGGACAGACGGACGGGCACACCTAGCTGGATCTAGAAGCAATATATTGCGATGTTCCAAACTACCATCAACCTATGAAATGTGCAGGATGCACTTAGCACGAGTTTTTTTTGTGGTACTGGACCGATAAAATCCATCTTCAAACATTACATATAAGTAATAGCATCTGCAAAGTTTGCTTCAAATCGGACCTTAATGTACGGAAAAGAAGAAAAACTCAATTTTATGGTATCAGAACACAAACCATTAACCTTAATGGACAGGTTCTTTATATTGGGTCTATACCGGAGTATTTCAATACCAAATATTTAGTAGTATCTATCATTTTCAGCAAAATTTTAGTGGAATACATTTCCATAGATAGAAGGTGTACTATGAGCCAATCAATAAAATATCGCAATTATAGGCTACTAATAAACACTGCTGAACAAATTCAAATAAGAAGAAATGTCCAGTGGAAAAAGGAAAAAATTACAACAGTATAACTAAAAATTAACAAAGCAACAGGGGATGGTGATTTACCGGCGGAAGTTCTAAAAGTCGACTATAGAACCGCAGCAGAGTTACATCGATCTTACATCGTATCAGCTAAGTAGAAAATAGCTGTATGGACCAGGCCAACATCTTGTAATAGAACAATCTGTAATAAAAATAGCGCAAAAAATAGAAAGCTTTCGACACCAACATGCAAAGTCCTACATGGGAAGCATGAAACAATAAGGGAGAGCCCCAGAAAATAACCCGAATAATAAAAGCGAGGATGCAGAACTCTACGCTATTCACAGCGGAAAAATAAGTCAACCGTTTCGCAACAAGGTTTTAAGAAAAAAATCTGCAAGGATATCAAAGTTGAGGTCGACCAAGAAACACCAGGTGACAAAGCCTAATCCAAGAACTATGCGAAATAATCTTAACGGCAGCTAACCCAGTAAGATGGTGATTCTTTGTGTAAGCCATATGCTCCCATCAGGAGAAACATGAACATTATGTAAAACTGAATTTATCTCAATAGTTTATAGAACATTTGCTAATGCTTGTGCCTTCCAAAATCCGTATTGTCAGTATACAATTATACTTGTGATTGACAGTGTCCGATTTAATTAGGAGTGAGACACGTCTTTATATATAAACATACACTAATCCAACTTCGTGGTAGACAGGATAAGAATTTGTTAACGTTATCTATAGAGAAGTGGTATTTCTGATTCATAATTGAGGTATGCTACAAATAGGCAAATTTAAGGCTTAATAGCAGTTCCTCTAATTTAGAGCACTCATTAGTGAAGTATCGTCTGAATTCAGATATTATATTTGAGAATCTGGCTGATACTAACGTTATCCTCAAAAGCGATGGGAATACATTATCGATTTTTATCACACATCCGTTCGATAAACATCAAATACAAAAATAAATATGCTTTCAATATTATTGGTACCTTTGAATACCAATGGTAAAAAAATTTGCATTTTTTATCCACCACGTACAGGGGTTATGCTTTTTACATAGAATTTAATTGATGAGTACTTACAATTCTATATATCATCGGTAAAGCATGGTACAGCTCTCTAGGTTAAATCCGACCGTAGAAACGTATTGTCATCTATGTTGATCTGCAAAGAGAATGTTTGGTTTAACATTCGAATATAAGTTTTTTAAAACAATTAACAGATTACGATTTATCCCAATTAATGTATTATTTTAAAAATTCTCTACTAGAAAGTGACTAGATACCAAAATTGTTATTAATATGTTACTTAATTTTGATGTAGAAGATATGAGAATATAATATAGATATTAAAAACCAGTGAGCGAAGCAGTATAGTCGGACGGGGCCGACCATACAAAACCCTACACAACTACCACGAACTCTAACTTTCTGAGGATGTTTATTTCGAGTCTGAGTAATATTTCGTGATATTTGCCCCCTCTTGCCCGATTAGAGGTCAACAGCACCCCTTCCTTACTTTTTTCTAATATTCAGTACAGTCCATTCTAATTACGACCTGATTACCTTCACGGTGGGTTATGTTGGGATTTTCGGATTATACTCGACTCGAAAACACACAAAAAATTAAGTTTTCGGTCCATTTCAACCCAAAATTTTAATCTGATCATCACCGAAAATTGTAGGCGATGTCCTTGACCATAACTGGAACTTTGTGAAAAATTTCAAAGCCATCAGCGCGATATTTCCCCCTCTAATGTGGTAATGGGTTACTAAATAATATCTGAATACGTAAGCACCTGTAAAAATTTGACTGTAACTCCCACATCTGAGTAGATACAACCACTCCTCTTGGATATAATATCAACTTCTCGGGTCTATGTCATTCAGGGGTAAATATATACGCTATAGAATACAAATTTTGTCAATTTTCACACAAAAGTCAGGGTCCATTTGACCCGCTAAATATTGACCGATCTTTATCAAAACATGCATGCTTATTCTCTGCCCCGATCCCCTTCTCCATGCATGGATCATAATTGCGGCCTCTGGAGCGACCAGAAAAACCGAAAAAATAATGTTTTTGGTCCATTTCATCCCCTAAATATTAACCGATCTTTTCCAAAAACAATAGGGGTCTTCATTGGCCAGAACCCATCCTACATGCACAATTTCCTGAAGATTGGTCCATAACTGTGGTCCGTATCGTGTTTACAAATTATAATGGACAGACGGACGGACACACATGTCTAGATCGACTCAGCTAGTCGAGATATGACGATCGGTATACTTAAAGGTGGGTCTAGTACCAATATTTCGCGGCGTTACAGACTTTTGGGGCTGCACGAAGCTGACAACATAATTGTGTAGGGTATAAAAATAAATAAATCAAAATATAAATTTAATATTGGTATACCAACATTATCAGGATATCAGTTATTATATATACACATTTTTGTAAATCAATAAAATACAGATTTACAACCATTTCTTAATCATACTTTCAGGACATAAACCTCTAAACCATCAAGACAATAATATCCATCATCCTCAACTTCATCAGTCCTTACCAACAACGACAACAAGAACAATATTAAGAATTAGTAATTGTAATATCGATAGAACAATAGCAAGAACAAGCAATAAATTAACTAATGAACCCTCTTATCAAAACTTCCATTCAATGGACACTTCAACTAAAACTCATATCTCTCACTCCAAAGGTAAATGAATACACTCAACCAATCTATTTTCTAACACAAACGTACGCACTCACACATACACACACACACCATCACACTTACTTTCATATAAAACAAGCTTCTTTAGATTACTAAGGATATTAACACTGATGAATAGTGTGTACATTGAAAGGTTCTTGGTTGGTGTTGTTGTTTCTGTAACTGTTGTTGTCGTTAATACTACAAAACCATTATTGGAAAATTGTCTACCCACACCTTTAGCCAGTCAGTCAGCCAGCCAGCAAAGAAAAATCCATTTCATTGGGTTGGTTGTAAACACCTGTCACAAGTGTCATTCGATTTAACAACTTTTGATTGTGAGAGGAGTCGGATTTTTTGTTGGAACGAAGGAAGGAAGTTGGAAAATATGTGTGTTGGTTGGTAGGGTGGTTGGATGTTTCATTTTAGATAAATTAGTGCTTGTTATTATATCAAATCAATAAAAATCTTAATGGATATTTACAATATATATTTTAGGATGTGGTCACAAAGGAGATTTAATAAAGTAGCTGTATAGAGAATAAATTTTAAGTCATAATGAAAATAGATCAAATCCATGGTTACGGATGACCCCCAAACAATAGAAAGTATACAAAGTATTCTCCACGCGCCTTGGATAGTCCTTGATAAATATTCTTCAAAAAAACCACGACTCTTTTAAGCCTTGAAAAAAGTTCTGTAAGAAATCTACGCCTCTTATAGGCCTCCAACAAATACTCTTTGTAGGCCTCGATCAAATACTCTTTATAAAATCCACGTCTCTTATAGGCTTCCAACAAATAAAATCCACGCCTCTTATAGGCCTTGAAAAAATATTCTTTAGCGTAGGGGATAATAGATTCCAAGCAACGGCTCTGATTGCCTTTAACATGGCGAAGTCCAGGCTGATCTTGGTCCCTTTTTCTCCCCGCGGTTCCACCTGGGAAGCTAATATGTGCCGCGAGTTCTCCCATAAGAACTATAAAGAAATGGGTTGAGGCGTTGGGTTGGTTGCCCACTTTCGGAAAACCCAACCTACTATGAAAAAGCAAAGAAAAAGAAAACCAAACTCCCTCAATGTTGACAACCCCCGCAAACGTATAAAGGACCACGATCTGCGAATCTGCATTTGGAATGTGCGCACGTTGCACAGAGTAGGAGGAGTGTTCGCTTTGGCGGATGTACTCAAGAAGTACAAAGCCGATATTATTGCCTTACAAGAAATGCGATGGAAAGGGACTGGCGTAAGTAAATCAGATGATTACGCTATGTATTATAGCTGTCATGAAACGAGGCGTGAATTTGGCTGGGGATTTATGGCTAACAGGAGAATGAAAGACCTCGTCTCCAGATTCACTCTAGTAGATAAACGAATTGCTATAATACGTATAAAAGCGAAGTTCTTCCACAGCAGTCTTATTTGCGTCCATGCTCCGACCGAAGATAAGGATTAACAGACATATTTTACGAGCGCCTAGAAACAGTATATGACCGTTGCCCTGAACATGACATTAAAATTCTGCTAGAAGATTTTAATGCAAAAATCGGAAGGGAAAATATCTTTAGCTCACCGTCGGAAAATTCAGCCTCCATGAAGAAACATCAGACAACGGCATGAGGTCGATTGACTTCGCGGCAGCAAAAAACCAGATTCAAGCATCTCGATATACACAAGGCCACTTGGATTTCTCCCGATCGAACAACGAGAAATCAAATCGATCATGTTGTAATAGAGGAATTCATTTATTCAGTGTTTTAGACGTCTGATCGATCCGGGGAGCGAATATCGATTCGGACCATTACCTTGTGGCAGCCAAGGTACGCACCCGTCTTAATGTAGCTGTAAAGGTGCGATCTAATTTAACACGGAAATTTGACGTCGAAAAGCTGCAAACACAACATGTAGCAGAGGCCTAATCCCCTAAACTTACCCAGCTGTTTGAAGAAAGCACCCCTTGTCCCGATAATAATATAGAAGCACAATGGAAGATAATTGCACATCCTCTTGTAGAGATAAAGAAGGAAACCTGGTGACAGATACAGACAGCGTGCTGAGGATCTGGAAGGAGCATTTTGAAAAACTTCTGATATCAAATAGTAGCAGTGAAGTGGATACGCCAGAACCGATACTAGATGACGGTATAGAGTGTATACCACCTAGTCAAGATGAAGTCAGAATAGCATTCAATCGGCTGAAAAATAATAAAGCAGCAGGTGCCGATGGATTACAAGCCGAACTATTCAAGACTGGTGGTCAGATGCTGGTAAGGAGCATACACCAGCTGATTAGTACAATTTGGCTAGAAGAATGCATGCCCAATGATTGGAACCTCAGCATCCTGTGTCCCGTGCACAAAAAAGGAGACAAGACGGTGTATAAAGCCATGTCTGCGGTAGGCATTCCTGCAAAATTAATTCGGCTATGCAGGATAACTTTAACGGGCACAAAATCAGCAGTTAAAGTCGGAAAGGACCTCTCGGAGCCCTTTAATAATGAACGAGGATTTAGACAAGGTGATAGTTTGTCGTGTGACCTATTTAACATCCTGCTGGAAAAGGTCATACGAGAGGCAAAAGTGAACAGAAATGACACTCTGTACATCAAACAACACATGCTACTCGCCTAGGCCGATGACAACGACATAATGGGTCGAACATTGAGGTAAAAGCCATATTTGAACAAAATGAGAAGGAGTCTGCCAAAGTGGGTCTGGCAGTAAACGGCGAGAAGACCAATCTGATGGTATCAACGCGCAAGACGTCCAGTAGACTCGGACCAACTGTGGAACTTGAGAACTACAGCTTCGAGGTAGTCAAAGATTTTATATACCTTGGTACCGCCATTAATAAAACGATTAACATAAGTTTTGAAATTCGGAGAAGGATAGTGATGGTCAACTGATGCTACTATGGCATGAGCAAAGAAGTCAAAAGCAAGGCCACCTCCCGCCAGACCAAACTCACACTCTACAAGACGCTGATACTACCCGTGCTGTTATACGGATCTGAAGCATGGGTAACCACGCTAGCAGATGAGGCAGCTCTTGGAGTGTTTGAGAGAAAAATTCTCCGAAAGATATGGGTCCTTGAAAAAAAAATCTTTAAAAATCCACGCCTGTGTTGGTCCTTGAAAAAAAAATTCTT
This sequence comes from Musca vetustissima, assembly GCF_032173495.1. NCBI lineage: Eukaryota > Metazoa > Arthropoda > Insecta > Diptera > Muscidae > Musca > Musca vetustissima. The sequence continues at coordinate 8,623 of NW_026876432.1, read as the reverse complement.
TAAAAATCCACGCCTGTGTTGGTCCTTGAAAAAAAATTTATTAAAAATCCACGCCTGTGTTGGTCCTTGAAAAAATATTCTTTAAAAATCCACGCCTGTGTTGGTCCTTGAAAAAAAATTCTTTAAAAATCCACGCCTGTGTTGGTCCTTGAAAAAAAATTCTTTAAAAATCCACGCGTGTGTTGGTCCTTGAAAAAAAAATTCTTTAAAAATCCACGCCTGTGTTGGTCCTTGAAAAAAAATTCTTTAAAAATCCACGCCTGTGTTGGCCCTTGAAAAAAAATTCTTTAAAAATCCACGCGTGTGTTGGTCCTTGAAAAAAAAATTCTTTAAAAATCCACGCCTGTGTTGGTCCTTGAAAAAAAATTCTTTAAAAATCCACGCGTGTGTTGGTCCTTGAAAAAAAATTCTTTAAAAATCCACGCGTGTGTTGGTCCTTGAAAAAAAATTCTTTAAAAATCCACGCCTGTGTTGGTCCTTGAAAAAAAAATTCTTTAAAAATCCACGCCTGTGTTGGTCCTTGAAAAAAAATTCTTTAAAAATCCACGCCTGTGTTGGTCCTTGAAAAAAAATTCTTTAAAAATCCACGCCTGTGTTGGTCCATGAAAAAAAATTCTTTAAAAATCCACGCCTTTGTTGGTCCTTGAAAAAAATTCTTTAAAAAATCTACGCCTTTGTTGGTCCTTGAAAAAAAATCTTTAAAAAATCCACGCCTTTGTTGGTCCTTGAAAAATATTCTGTAAAAAATCCACGACTTTGTTGGTCCTTGAAAAAAATTCTTTAAAAAATCCACGCTTGTGTTGGTCCTTGAAAAAATATTCTTTAAAAAATCCACGCCTACGTTAGTCCTTGAAAAAATATTCTTTAAAAAATCCACGCCTACGTTAGTCCTTGAAAAAATATTCTTTAAAAAATCCAGGCCTGTGTTGGTCCTTGAAAAAATATTCTTCAAAAAATCCACGCCTTGGTTAGTCCTTGAAAAATATACTATAAAAAATCTATCCTTATTTTGGTTCTGAGGCCAAATTCCGATCAATTCACCTTCCTTCAAAAAATAATTTTTGCGTTTAATTGCATTATTAAACAATCACTTGGCATTGCAATTCTGAAGCATTACACTTCAGCACTTAACCTTTTGTACATGTGTGGGTGTGTGCGTGTTGGTGTATTTGTGTTAAAAATAAATTGATTGATTTAAAATTGTTTTCTGCAAAGCCAATTTATATCTTATAGTAGAGTAAATAATAAATATGTATGTATGTATGCAAGCATGAATACAATCAAAAGAATTCAGAAATCATTCAAAAAGGGTGGGTCAAAGGAAATTGAACTGAAATCGCCCCGAACGCACACACACACGTGTTGCTCTTTGTGAATGAATGAAATTGAAATTTGTTGTGCAGAAATTGAGTAGAAAATTTCCATAGAAGATTCATTAAAATTTGAGTGGATTTTTTTTTGCAGACAATGAATTTTGCAGCCACCCTTAGAGGAGGATTAGTGAGAGACTGAGAACGTGAGCTACACACACCGAAGTGAATGAATTTTTGCAAGGTATGCGGATTGCCTGCCCACCCATCCTTTGATGGAAAAAAGAAGGGCATGTTGAATGTTATAATGGTGACAGGATAAAGGCCAGGCTATGTAGAGTTGCTGGAAATGGTGGTGAGTCCTTTTTAGCGTATGGTGTGCGCACCCCTCTCTCATTGCTTGACTGCTTTTCTGGTGTCTGTGTGTGTGTGCGAGTGTGAGTGAGTGCCACTGTTCTAAAGTGTGTTAGAGGAATTGTGGAAAACCATTTTTTTGTTATCGACTAAACGAATTTTTAACCAACCACCTTAGATTCAGTTGTGTTTCAAACACAAACAGACAAACACGTCACCCAAAACGCTCCGTGTTTTTCGAACCGCTCGAACGATCGAATAGCAAAATATTCATATCATCGAGAGGTTAAATTGTCAAAGAAAACAAAAAAAGCCAAGTAGAAAAAAAAACAATTATTTTATATATAGAAAAAAAAAAAAATAAATAAAATCACACACACATACATACGTACTCGAAATAAAAGTGCTCAATAGAATAGCAAAAGAAATCAACAACAGCAGCAAGGATATATTCGTTGTCCTGGCAGAGTTTTATATATTGTTTTTATTTCTTGGTTTGCTTTGCTTTATTTCTCTGTGTGTGTAAATTTTTTTATTCAACGTTAAGCGAGTAGACAGTAAACGTTTGTTAACGACGGTTGCGGACACACAACAAAGGATATGAACGATTTAAATGTAAAACGTTGATGATCGTGAAAGGACGTACGTTTTTTTGCGGATGAATAAAATATATTTTGCTGTGACAATTTCCTAACAACAAATTACAAGCAAGGTTTCCCAACAAAGAAATTAATTTTTGGAAACAAGTGATTAATTTAAAAAAAAAATAAGAAAAATTTTAAAATAAAAAAAAAAAACAATGTTTAAATTGTGAAAGAAAATTAACAACAAAATATAAACAAGTGAAAAAACAATAACAATTTAAAAAGAAAATAATTGAAATCTCCTCTGAAAAAAATTATAAACAAACAAACCATGTCTTCCTCGGAACACGACGTCGATATCAGCGTGGTCTCCAGTCCTGAACCCAGTCCCATGGGCTGTGGCCAGGAGGGCCGTGAATCACCGCTACGCTCCACATCGCCGGCCCGTTCACCCGGTGCCTCTACACCCAATTCCATGCACACCCCCACCTCGGCAGCCGGTACACCTACCTCTTCGCAACACAATTATCACCAGCCCCCCGTTCATCATCTGCATCAGAGTAGCCCCACCAGCAGCAGCACCACCACAATGGCCACTGCCGTACCACCAACAGTCCTACATCATCATTTGCAACATCATTTGAATTCTCTAAATGCCGGTCATCATCATCCAGTCGCCTTACATCATGCCTTGCATGCCAGTTTTGGCCATCTCACACATCCGGCACATCAACATTTATTACAACATCCTGCCGCAGTGACACCGACGGTTGTTTCGCATTTTGCCGCAGCGGCGGCTGCTTCTTCATCGGCCGCTAATAATAATAATGGTGTTGATCGTTTAAGTCCAACACCACCCTCACTGGCGGCCCATGGTGCTCCAAAATCCCCGGAATCCACAACAACAGAGGAATCACAAAATAACAATAACAACAATAGTAAAATGCTTAATAACAATAATACGGCAAATGGTGATAATAGTGTTGGTAGTGATCAACCGTCGGCTGGCGGAGCGGCTGCTGCCGCCGCAAATGGTAAAGTTACATCGGGTAATGGTTTTACCAGCTTCTCAATTTCATCGATTCTTAGCCGTAATGAACCGACGAAAAAGAACGGTTCAAATTTAATAACACCCATACCTCAATTACCGCCGGCCACTGTCGGTGCCGGTGGACCACAGGATGCTGCCATGTTGTCAAGGTAAGTTGGGCAGGGAAGATTAATAAAAAAAATTAAAAATAAATTCAGTTCAGTTAGAATGAAAGTAAATGAAGGTTAATGTGAGAATTTATGGATTAAAATAGATTTGACCAATCTATAGAAGCCTCCATATTTATTTATAAAACAGATACGTTTTTATTAATTGGCGAAAAAATTCTAATTGAATTTCTAATTCTACAGAAAATAATAATAAATAAATTTATTTAAAGACCTGTAAAAAATGATTGGGTTATTTTTGAATTTGAAAATTATCTTAAAAATATTTGAATTTATGGAATGTTTGGAACCTTATTACAATTCTTCTATAAATCGTCCATTGTTTTCTCATATTTTGAAGTGATTAATAAACCTTAATCGAATTTTAAGCTCGGCTTCGATCATAGCCTAAAAATGGTGTGAAAATCTTGGCTCCATAACCGAATTTTAGAAACCTGCAAATAGACACGCTTTCGAAACTGAATTTTAACAACAATTTTATTGAAATAAAATTATTTTAAAATTAAAGCACAATGTGTGGGTAATTTAAATTCGGACGATGAGGTATTAGGGCGTCGAGGTTTGAAATAATTTTGAGAAATGAATTGATAAGTTATTTGTGATCCCATGAACGCAGATTTTTCTGAATTTCCACACCTTTTGGTTATAATTCCTAATAGTTTTTAATCTTCATGTACAATTTCTTAGCGGATAGTAAATCGTCCTCCAAAATTGTTCAATATACAATGTATTATCATCCAAAAATATATTATATCAATCCGATTTCAATAATAATGACCCAAGCTTTAGTTCCCTTTAATTTTAAGGCATATAGCCTTTTTCAGAGGATTTTTTAACATGAAATTCACATTCACTTAGTGATTAGAAAATCCTCCTGAAAAAACAAAAATGTTCTGGGTTCACTTTTTGCAGGCCGATATAGCTCCTATATGATTTGTTTGCACGATTTTTCGGCCGATCTGATTGAGATATTATTTTTTCGCAATGTCAGGGGATAGGGAAATTTTCTTCGAAGTAAAATATCGTGAAATGTTTTTAAGCATCCTGCGTAAATTTTTACCAGAATATGTCATGTTGAAATTACATTTCAGAAATAAAATTGGCTCAGATCCGTTATAAGGTCTTTTCGATTTTATATTTTTCTGCAATTCAGAAATACTTTTCCTACACATTTGTTCAATTTCAAGTCTGTAGAGAATTCTATCCGTATATTGGATCTCAGAAAAAACGAATTCCTTAATTTTTCCCTACTGATTTTTTTGTGTTCAGAACCTAAACAGATCAACATTCAATGTAGCAGTATTTAGGCCTTGAGTGACTAAGTGTTCCAAGCTTCGTTTGATATTTCTAAATTAAAAAAAAAACTCAATTCTGAGTCAATTTAAATGATATTACCGTTTTATCCGGCACATATTTTTCAAAAATATTAATATGAGCGAATTTGAGTTTTGTTTTATTTCTGTCTCATTTGTTACAATTCATTTTCGGCACTTAGACATCTGACCACAGGACATAGATGATCCCTAAATGGATGCAAACCTCCATTTCAGATTTTTTCAGATCCACAATTTGGATCATTTTTTTCAAATTTAAAAGATCTGATTTTTGTTTGAGCGCCAACTTTTCGTTGTCATAAATGTGACAATCCCTCGCTGTTTAAATCCAGATTAAGGAAAAAAGGAAAAAGAGGAAAAATTCAAATTTTCGAAACTTTCAGCGTCTCTAGATTGTGGGCCTCTGAATTCAAAAAATTGATTTGTGTCCATTTTTCTTATCAGGATAATGGACAGGATCAATTTTTGGACTGTGGCCGTATGTTCACACTAGCACAGCTCGGGTACAGGTTTTTTAGATGATTTATTGATCGTATTATGAGTGTGACCATATGATCAATATTATAAATATATATCCAATTTTAAATAAAAAAATGTCCTCTTATCAGCTCCTGAAAGCACAGAAATATATTCTGGGGATTTTTTTAATATCATAAAAAATTATATTTTTTATTTATTTTTTTTTTTGAAAATGTCAACCCGTTAGATTTTATTCTTTATAAAGACTGACGCTAAACATGTGTCCTTTTTGTGGGTGTTTTTCCCCAATTCCCAGATTTTCAATTCAAAGTAACAAGATTTCTGTCGAATATAAATCTTGGAATTAGTCCAACAAATCACTAATAAATTTTATTCCCATTAAATCTCTCAGGTAATGATGCATCAAATCCCCAAGCACACGTTCCACGCTCTATGCAAACTCAGAGATTTCTTATCAGGCAAACGTTTTGGCTATTATATTAATTACATAATTTTTCCACTGAACGAAAATTGACCATTTGTTGTCCGAAAATCAGTTATCTAATAACGAGACGAGTCCATCACAGTGAATCCTTAAAAGCCATCACATTTCAAATACTAACCCCTAAAAAAAATTGTTCAGGCAAACCAATTCTATAGACATAGACGAAGTAATAAAATTTTATGAAAAAAATGAAATTTGAGAACTTTTTTTATGTAACTGGAAAATAGTAGATGAAGAATAGGAAGACGAAAAAAAATATGTACAAAATTTTGCAGTTGTTGTTTGTGGAATATTTTTCTAACTGCAGACATTTTGGTAAAAGAGATTTAAAAACTAAAGCCAGTAATAAAATCGCAAGCGGACAGCAAAAACAAACCTTCATTCAAGTAGTGGCGACAACTTGGGAGGGTAAATCTCCGTTCAGAATTTTATTTTGTTGTTTTTCACCCTGCAAATAGGAGTTAAGGACTTTAGGACTAAAGAGACAGACATTTAGCAGAGATTTGTTGTTTTGCTTGTTTTCGTTTGTGGTGGTGTTTGCCGTCCCTGTAGTTAAACCAACCATAAAAGAGGGAGTGTGAATGAGCTGGATTTTTTCCGTTGTTGTTGTTATAAATTTGTTCATTTCTATTAATCAAGAGATATAAGTGCATAATGACGACAGCAACAACAACAGCAGCAATAATGAAATAAAAGCATTTAATTACAATCTAATTTCGCGCCACACATCAACACATTTTCATGCCGGATGCGAAATGCATGGCAGCTTCGGAATTATCCCATTTGATGATGATGGCAAACGTTTGCCTTTTCTGTTATCCTTGTTCGGCGATTTGTGATTTTTTTTCTGCCATGTCAATGAAATCCTTGTTACATTTGAAAACGGTTGCATGTTACATGATGACATGCCAGCAACAACAATAGTAGCAATGTTGTGGAAAAGGGAAGACGAGGAAATATATAAACAATTGTTATAATCTTATCTATCAAAAGGGTTTAAATGCATACAAATATGGTTGTGATTTTACATATAGATTGATATATATGTGTGTGTGTGTGTGCACATATGTATGCGCATATGAATACCATGAAGCTGTTCGTTCGTAAAGTAGAATTTAAACACATTATTGGGTGTTTGCAGAAAAAAATATATTTTTTTTATGAACAATTTTAGAATGGGTAGTGCTAGGATTGCACGTCAACAAATAATCTTAAATCTTAAAATCCGAAGCTATTTGATTGTATCCCTCGCGTTTAATGTCTTTATTAATTGCAAAATTTGATTGAAAACAATTAATATACTATAATTAATATTACGTTGCCTCCCGAACAAATTCGGTAATTTTTTATATTATTATAAGGCAAATTGATTTATACCACTTGAAGAGTCTTCAAAATTATATAAAAATTATATCTTCCAAATTTCGTTGATTTTAAGGAGGGTCGGAGCCTTCCAAAATTTTTTTGTTATGAAATTTTAGATCTAAGGTCAAGGGTTAATTCTTTAATTTTGGTCCAAGGTCTTATGAAGTTATATCGGGGCACTTCTTTCAAGGAATAAAATAAAGGATAACCTATTTACAATACAAGATATTCAAAGGATTTGTAATAAAAACAAATAATTACTCAATAAAAGACGATTCAATTGAGAGGGTAGCTAGAGAAGAACAAATCAAACAGCTTGCCAGGATAAGATATTAAATTACCAATAAATCGAAATTTATTAACAGCTGTTACAGGCAATATGTTAAATATCTACAAGCAAAAAAAGAACAAGCGGTCATTTGAATACCAATCTAGAGCAATTGAAGTGGGTGTTTTTTGTTGCAATTGATTTTATTGACAAGAAAAAAAACCCACCCACCTCCAAACAATTACCTTAAACGTATTTCCAATTTTAAAGGTCATATTAAGTAGTTCAGTTATTTATTTAGTTAACCTCCCCCTTATAAACAGTTCAAATTAAAACACATTGTCCGTTTTTTAATCAAAGATCAAATTACCTTGCATACAAAAGCCATTTCATTTTAAGGGCATTTGGATATTAAAAAAAAAAAACAATACCAAATAAAACTGGCTTAAATAGCTACACCCTATATCCGTTTATTTTCTGTTAATTCATTGTTAACCTTGTATATTCCTTTAATAATGATCATTTTCATTGTATTAGCTTTAACTCATCAGAGATAACTAAGCCAACCAGCCAGTCAGCGCTCAACTTATTGTGTTGACTGTTGTTGAAACCCCTGTGGTGGGTAGATAAGGATCTGGCAAGTGCTAAAATGATGTACACTCCACTCCACAGTCATTCATAGTCAGCATTGTCATGAGCACACACGCAGGCGCTCAGCCCGACACATGACGTGTGCTTAACCCTCTAATATGTATCATTTTGAAATATCTGAAAATAAATAACTTTCTTTTTTGGAAAAAAAAACGGCCACTAAAATTAAAAAAAGAAGTGTGATGGCTTTGAAACACAAAGGGAGGTTTAGATGAATATTAATGATTAGTTAATAGTACCCCAACAAAGTCGTTGAGTAATGACCTAATTATTTGAACCAACTTTCCTTTTTATTATTAAAGTCATATTCAAATGCCAATGTAAATACACGCGCGCGCCTTTCTACCGTTTTGAAGAAGAAATGATTAATGTTTGAATAATATTTTTTCGACTTTCCATTGGTTATAAAATATTTTCATATACATATTTGTTATTTTGAGAATTTTTATCTAATCCAGATTATGATAATGTATACAAATGAAATTAAATGATTAATAGAAAGACGGTAGAAATGTTTTAAATACAATATAACATTTAGGCATAGAAGAAAAAAATACGATACATAATTTTTAAGG
>NW_026876431.1:0-19412 GCF_032173495.1 Musca vetustissima | reverse complement strand
AAGTGTTCTTGATATTTTGGCGTGGTGTGAAAATCTGCGATGCTTCTTCGGCATTTGACACACAACAAAGTAAATAGTATGTTACAGTGATGCGCAAAAACGATGTAAATGTGTAGAAAACTTGTCTGTGATTCTAAAACTGAGCGACAAGTTAATTACAATGTAATCGGAGATAACAAAATTAAATAATCCTATGATTACAACATTTTTATGCTGTGTCTATATCTCTGAAGTGTATGGAGTCATTGGTGTATAACAACACTTCAAACTAGAACGAAGTTTTTTTCAGAACTAAAAAGGATGACTCCTTTCGGTACCTCCCCACAAAATGATAAAATTTTGCTGATCCTAGAGGAAGTCTGAAAATATGCTCAATCGGTATATTCCTTTGGTATATTTTTATATTCCTTTCAACAATATTAACAAATTATAAATTTCATAAATTTTGAAAGGAACCTTCGATGAAATTGAAGCTTGGCGTACTCTATGTTTATCAAATTGAGCCGCCCTTTTTATAGACTCCGCCTCTACAGACGTGATAGAAACTCTGCAAACTAGCATACGAATGACAGGATAGAGAATTTTGGACACCTTTTGAACCTGAGTTGGCAGTTTCATATTTTGGATTATCATTGGTTCATCAATATTGGTCCACGATTAGGTTGCAACATATACCGACAATTTTCAATATTTTCAGGATTTCAGAGATATTTTTCAAACTGTGAGACAAAATCAATGTCATGGTCTCGGGGGGTGGAAAATTCCTATTGAGTATGAAAGACGTTTATTTGTATCTATTTCTTGAGATCACATTTCTTCAGTAAAATTGATACGGGTTTTGTTTGTAGAACATTTCGTCCTTCTGACTCGATTCCTTGTGTGTCCTTTTCGTCCTTAATTTATTAAACCGATCTCCAATTATCATAAAATGATATTTTACAGCCTCACAATATTATAGTACGTTTACAGTATACCGGATTTCGTTAACCCAGTGGCTTTTAATTGTCAATTCCATTGTATATATGTCAAATAAATCCTCATGAAGTAGGTTAACCCCGTAAAAAGTTCTAATGTAAATGCCGTTTAACACAAAAATGTTTCTCATAAGATTTTAGGTGGGATTCTCAAAGACGATAAATCAAATTCTGAATGGAAATATTTACTGAAAATATATATAGTTATGGCAAAAAAGCCAAGAAATAAATTTCGAGGAAGACGGAACCAGTTTTCTAAATTTTTGAACCGGATATTCAGATAATAAAATTGATATACCATTCACCATAGTATGGATGTCAAATGTCAAACCCTATCGCATGTTAATAAATAAATATATAATAAATGTTATGTTAATAAATGGTACATGGCAATATATTGTGATGTTATGGCACCCCTACTTTTTGGTACTTCAGGAAAATTAATATCAAATGTGGCTGACATTTAGAATGTTTTGTATTTCTACTGGGATATTTGGCATTGCAAATGGTATATATCGGTCCAGGTTTTGGTATATATCCTATTTTTAAACCAGATATTTATCAACTTCTTGAAAGGTGATAAATGTCTGGACAGACACTTTTGAATATTGGTCCACATTTTGACATAGCCCCCATATAAAGGTCCCACCCATTTTAATGGTCTTAATTGCATTTTACAATTGGAGTGCTTGTAATTTGCCAAACTGCTTACTTTTTTAAAGATTTTTTTAGAAATCCATTTTATAAATTTCATAAATATCCATGTTTTGTCATAGTTCCCATCTAAAGGTTCTTAGGCAAATATAGTCACGATCTTACGCTGTTTTTTTTTTTCATCCAGGTGACTTTAATTTGGCATTCGTGTTTATTAATGGGCACAATATTTTTTCGCTCATAATAGTCAATATATTTTTTTATACCCCCAAATACAAAATTTCAGTCTCTTTTTGGGAATAGTGATGGATTTCAACACATTTTTTTTTTAAATAAAGAGTCTGCAATATGGTACTTTGGGTATTTGCTGAATAAAAGCAGGACATTATTAATAGTGCTCCATTTGTGATATAGCTCCCTATATATCTGTGGTCCCGCCCCATTTTCTGTATGTTAAATGTCCTTGTTTTCCAACCTGAGTGCTTGCAATTTGGGGTTTCGGTTTTCCAGATAAAATATGTCCTGACTGACAGTGTAAAATGACGTCCTGATAGGTCGCGACCGATTTTAAATATTTTTAATGGCAAATAATTTACCAATGTCGTAAAAAAGTCCTAAAATGTTTTTAATTAAAGTAATGCGCTGTTTGCAAACAGGGGAGTGTAGCCAAACTATTTTTTATGACCGACAGATTAAATAAAATATTTTGAGAATTGCGTATTAAGCCACACGCACCTGGTCTGTGTGTTTTGTATAAGGTGTGTTTATTTGCCCATATAGAAAAAAATTTAAAATATTCTTTAGCCATAATAATATTAATAAAAGGATGCATTAGTTTCGTGATTGAAAGTAATATTACTAAATTGGGCCGTACATCGAAATAGAGACTTTCAAAAAATAAAAACAGATAATGAAGGCAACATTCTAAGTTAATTTGTAATTCTCATGCATGATGAACCATCTCAATAACAAAATAGAACCACAAATTATATTCATTATTCGTTGGAATTTTACAAGCTAGAAACGATTTCACTGATGATCTAATTGAAATATTTATTCCCTTTGTTGTTTATTGTAAAGATATATTATCAGATAGCTATTTAAAGTGGATTTTTATTTCAATTTGTATTACAAGCCTACAGTCGTTGTTTTGTTTCCTTAATATTCCATTTTAATTGCCACCATACAATGCGGAATTTAGCACTTAAATTTGTTAACGATTAGTGATTTTTGTTTTGTTTTTATGGATTCATCATAAAAATGCCAATTCCTGAATTCTACAGTTCAACAATATTCGCACTTCTTGGGACTCGAATCGAATGAAGCAATTAAATTAATTCTCACGTACTGAAGGCGGCAGTTCGTCTCGTTTTGGATTGATGAAGGAGGAGGCCTGTTTAACCAATGAACGAACATATGCACATAATTATTATATTTAAATGTCATTTAAACATAGGAAAGGCAATAAATTTAGAGCAAAACGTATTACGCATAATTGATAGAGGCGGTAATCACACACGCCATGTGCAATTGGGAATTGTTAATTTAAAAAAAAGTAAAAATACAGTCATTTTGTTTGAAAAGTGTGCCTAGAACCATCAAAATACATACAATTAGGATGGGCCTGAAAACTGATATTTTTCTGATTTTTTCCAATAAATATTCACTCTCCAAGAACTCAGCATGCCTTATTGCATTCACTTCGGTTGTTTCTGCCAAAAACATTGCGTTGGGATTTTGATATCGGAGGCTAATTCGAACCATGCAAATATATGATTCACCAAGGAAAATGGGAAAAAATCTATATTTGGGAGCTATATCAAAACGTAGGCATGTATTCAAAGAACACGGAATGTCAAAAAACAGAAATTTGGAAAATATTTATAGACTACTCAAGTAACAAATATGTAAGGTGATATCAAAACATGGACCTATATTAAAATTTTTCGATCAAGATGTTTTTATCCACCAATAAAATGTAAAATTATAGAAATTTTGGTCGCTTAGAATTATCAAAATACCAAAAATGAACGGGATCTTTAAATCAGAGCTATGTCAAAACATGGACCTATTTTCTGCAGAGGTTTTTTTTACCATCCACGTCACTTCGATTAGAAAAGTGCAGTTCATCCCTAACATTTTGAGCGTAGTAGCAATGTACTTTCCCAATTTCAATGCTATAGCATAAAAATTTGGATCTCTAAATACACGGACGGACATGTCTAAATTGGCCTGGTCTCCAAAGAACATGTCAAATCTAACTATTTTGTCTAGGCAAATGACGTTGATCGGCAGAGGCAAATTGTGCCGAAGGTATCACTAATATTGGACATTCCATCGCCTGATATTAACGTTATAAATAATTACAACAAGCAGTGGGTCCCATCTTTGGACTTGATCTAGACTTTGTAAATCATTCCATTGCCTGATATTGGATTTATAAATATGAAAATTTTGACCCATTGTGGGGTAGGTACCAGAAGGAGTGGACCGATGGGTCCCAACTTCGGACCTTATCTATTCTTGGTACATATAATATGTTGTACAAAGTTTGGTTAAAATCGGATGGTCCATTAGCATGATATTATAAAATTAATTTTTAGCGCAATTTTGACCATTATGTGAAGGAGGTACCAGAAGGAGTGGACCGATGTTCCTCATCATCGTACTTGAACTAAGTTTGGTAGAAATATTACGATCTGCAAAGTTTGGATGAAACCGGTTAATTCCTTCGAGAGTTATTGTGTGCACCAGCCGGTCAGACAGACGAACGGACATTTGTAAATCGACTCCAAATTGTCTGAAACGGATTTAGTCCAAAGAAATATGGGGTCTAAAACCAATATTTCGATGAAGCACATTTTTACAGCATCAACATGTAGCCATAAGGCTGAGGGTATAAAAACCATCGTGATGATTTGCACTCTATTTTTCACGTTGCTGGTATACACACGATGTACAAGGACTCTTACACACACACAACATCACTGAGAATACTGACCAACATAAGTTACCATTTATGTACTTTGCTTAGCGTGACCTTCAAAAACTTGCTCCTGTATTCCCAATACACACACACTGTATACATGAATGAAACAACAAAAACCACAACAACAGGGCATCATGCACTTGAACTATATTTCACTGTCACTTTGACATTAAATTATTTTCTTTAAACTTACATTAATTTTATCAAAGACGAACACAGGTTGTTTTATTAAATTAAATTTTCGATTAATGAATTGGCCAACAAACAACAGGAATAAACCAACAAAAACACACAAATTATTTTATATCAGAAAATAATTTAATTTGTTCTTAATTCACTTATTTTTATAAACTACACAACTTTGTCACATTACACACACAAATGAAATATTAAAAAAAATAATTTTCTTTGAAATTTTGGATAATAAAAAACGTATATTCTTAGAAATGCCAATATTCTTTTATTTATGTAACAATCGTCGTTGATTTTGATTTGTTAACGCGTTCGCACTATGCCGCTACACTACACAGACTAACTAACTGACGACGGAAACCGTTGCGGTATGACTGAACTTGATTCTTGAACAAAGACACAGTTAAACTTGGACTTGGCCCATTGGCCGTATGTACGTACTACGTTCGATGCTTGTTCGATGTTTACAGTCAGAGTCTAGGGGGTGCGTATGTGTGTACGTTTGTGTTCGTTTGAGTATGTTAATAACAGTCAGCCAGACACTTCTTCTTCGACGACCATACATAATAATATGGTTCGCTATACATAATAACATCATTACTATCATCGTCATGATTAGCATGCTTATTTTGTTGTTTGTGTGTGTTTTCATAGAAGCTTTTTTGGCGCCAAAATATACAGTTCCTACAAAAGCGTTAATGCCAGTGTTGTCTATGTTTTGGTATATTTTACTGCAGTCACATGTGTGACTGCACCATTTTATGTTTCTAAGAGAAGAGTTATGGGGTAAAGAATGAGTGAAAGGTCTGTAGATTTACGTGCCAATGTTATGTGCTCCTAACCATTTTATGTTTCTAATTATGCTGTAGATTAGAGCACCCATTAGTCTGTGTCGCCTGTAAGCCAGGGCTGGGCAGTGACACAGGAGATGCTCAATTGTCTCCGTCTCCTCCTCGTCAACACAGAGTCTACAGTAATCAGTTGCGTCAAGATCCCATTTACTAGTAAGGGCCCTGATGTTGCAGTGACCAGTGATGATTCCCGTCATCACTCTAATTTCAGCTTTGTTCAGGTTCAATAGTGAGTGCGTTCTTTTGGTAGACAGAGTCGGCCAGATTGATCTTGACACGTTGCACCTAGGTTCGTTGTGCCAAAGTTCGCGGGCTGTTTCGTCAAAGAATGCCTCAAAGTTCCTATAGAAAAGACATATGGGTGGTTTAAGTGAGTCATCAGTTTCTAGATCGGTGGATTGAGATCCTCGTCTAGCTAGTTCGTCCGCTCTTTCATTACCCAAGATGTCACAATGTCCTGGTACCCAACACAACCGATAGCTATGGTTTAGTTCTTCCAGAGCTGTTCTACACTTGAGGACGGCTTCGGATTTGATGTGGCAAGATTTGATGGCTTTAAGAGCCGCTTGACTATCCACAAAGATAGTCACCGGTTCAACGACCTCAGCATCCAGGTTTTTTATCAATTCCGCTGCCTTCCAGATCGCGAAGATTTCAGCTTGGAAAACACTACAATTACTATCCAGCTTGTAGGTCAACTCAAGGCCTAACCTTTCACAGTAGACGCCTGCCCCAGTACCTTCTTCCATCTTGGATCCGTCTGTATAGAAGGCCAGACCGTCCAGAGGAGGGTTACTTCTTTTCCAGTCGTCTCTACTAGGGATAACGACATCTACATCGTCAAATCTAAGGATTGGTGATATATAGTCGCTTAGTTTAGCGCGTTGGTCCAATGCTATACCTGGTTCATTTAGAACACTACTATGCCCAAAGGTACAGTTCCGCCAGAGTTTTTGTTCGTGTAGCCTTAGGGCGCTACGCGCAGCCTGACACTTAATGCTTAGGCCCAAAGGCTTGAAGTACAGCATTGCGTTCAGAGCTGCTTGTGGCGTACTCCTTCTGGCTCCTGTAACTAAAATTGCGGCGGCTCTTTGTACCTTGTCTAATTTACTAGATGTCGACTTGAGGCTCAGACAGTTCCACCAAACAAGAGAGCCATAGGACAAGATGGGCTTCACCACAGTGTTATACAACCAGTGTATAGTCGATGGTTTAAGCCCCCAGCTTTTCCCAATAGAGTTCTTGCATGCATAGAGTGCAATCATTCCTCTCTTCGCCCGCTCCTCAACGTTCCTTTTCCATCGTAGTTGACAGTCCAGGATTGTGCCGAGGTACTTTGCTTCGGGAGATAGGTGAAGTTGCACCCCATCCAATGTTGGTGGAACAAAAACGCCGAGCTTACGCTTCCTAGTAAACATTACCAGTTCCGTCTTCGTTGGATTTACACCAAGACCATTTGCCTTGGCCCAGCGTGACAGCGTCAGTAAGGCCCTTTGCATAAGCTCAGAGATTGTAGACGGAAATTTTCCGGAAATCAATATCACCACGTCGTCCGCGTAAGCTACAACTTTGATACCTTCCCCGTCCAATTCCCTCAAAATGATATTAATTACCAGCAGCCATAGTAACGGCGAAAGCACCCCTCCTTGAGGTGTGCCTCTAGTTACTGTTTTCCTGATTTTTGTATCCCCCACACTTGAATTTATAATTCTGCTGTTAAGCATTTTATTTATCCAATATGTCAGAGTATCAGGAATGCCGACTTCCCTAAGTGAGTGGTTTATGGATTCAAGTTTAACGTTGTTAAAGGCTCCCTCTATATCTAAGAAGGCGGCCAGCGTAAAATTTGAGTTTTCCATGTTCCTCTCAATATATCCCACCACTTCGTGCAGTGCAGATTCCACAGACTTGCCCTTTATGTATGCGTGTTGTGAGTTGCTGAGAGAAGTGGTGTCTATACGACTCCTTATCTCCAGGTCGATCAGTCTTTCGAGGGTCTTGAGGAGAAAGGATGATAGGCTAATGGGTCTATAGTCTTTTGGTGCAGAGTGGCTTGGTTTCCCTGCTTTGGGAATATAAGTGACCTTTACCTCGTTCCATAGATCCGGAACACACGAGAGAGTCAGACACGCAGTATAAATCTTCTCAAGGATCAGATAAATACTTGGCGAGGCATATTGAAGCATCGCCGGAAGAATACCATCCGGTCCTGGCGATTTATACGGCTTAAATGTGTTGACCACCCATCGTATCTTATTTCTGTTAACCACCCTGCTAATGAGATCCAGATCCGGGGTGGCAAAAGGCCGAGTGTCATCACGATCACCGTCGATGGTACCCATGTCTTTGCAACCCGGGAAATGAGTCTCGGCTAGGAGATTAAGAGTCTCAGAACCTGAGTCCGTCCACGCTCCATCTTGCTTCTTAATACTACCGATGGACTTCGGGTCCTTGGATAGTAGTTTTCGAAACCTAGCAGCGTCGTTGACCCCTTCTATCGACTCACAGAAATTTACCCATGACTTTTTCTTCGCGCGTTTTATCTCACTCTTGTATTTATTGAAACTAACTCTGTAGGAGTTCCAATCAGTGTCGAGTTTAGACTTATGCGCCCTGTTATACAGTCGTCTGGTCGCTTTCCTGAGCTCACCAAGTTCCTTGTTCCACCACACTGGCCGAGATTTCTTCCCAGGATGTGTGAGCGGACAGGATTCCTTATGGCAACATAGGAGAACGTCCGTTAGATTTTTCACGGCCCCGTTGAGTTCCACAGCTGTTCCTAAGTTTGTGTTAAGAGTCAGCTGGGAGTTCGTTAGCCCCGTGAATTTCTCCCAGTTTGTTCTCCTTGGATTCCGATAAGGCTGTTGTCTATCTCCGTCAAAAGAGTACTCGAAGAGAATCTTTAAATGATCCGAGAAGGAACATTCATCAGATACCCTCCAATTCCTGATGACGGAGTCGTCTAGATTTGAGAGGGTTAAGTCAATGACCTCCTCTCTACCCCTAACTTTAAAAGTCGGGTCACTACCCCTATTACATATACGTAAATCATAGGATAAAATGAAATCAAAAACGGACTCACCTCGTATGTTTGTGTCCTTGCTACCCCATTGAAAATGGTGAGCATTTGCGTCGCATCCCAAGATAACATTGCAGGTGCTCGTCATTTCATCGAGCATCTTCCGTACACATGTGCCTGGTGGATCCCTCTCCTCAAAGGGCATATAGACTGAGGAGAGCAGGGTGGCCTTCCCCGTCTTGTGCTCCAGCCTCACAGTGCACATGTCACCATTGCTGTAATTAGACAGAAAGATTAAATTTAAGCTCTTCTTACCTACTATGCATGTTCTCACCTTGTCCCCCGTGGACGTGGCGAAGATATCAAAGTTGGCATTCCTTAGTCCAGAAACCATATTTTTATAAATATATGGCTCCTGAACTAAGGCAATGTCCACTTCCGAGTTCGTGAGGGACAGGAGTAGTTCGGCGGCTGCGGCCTTGCAATGATGCAGATTGATCTGCATTATGCGCAGCCTACGCCGCTTCCCCACTCCTACTGAGTTTCGGTGGATGTGTTCAGTCGAAACCGAACCCATCCTGAACCGAAGTTCAGTTTCCCCTCACGCTCCCTGAGATACTTCTCCCCTGGTGGGTCAACCGCCACTCTCGCCACCATACCACCATCCTCGTTACAGGGAGTTAGATTGACCACAATCCAACTCGATGTAGTGAGGCTGGGGTTTTGTAGCGCCAGCATCTTCAGCAGGAGCTCCTTATCCACAGAAGGTGGGGGAACCCAGGCCGAAAGGACCCGTCTTGTCGGGATTTCTGCTAGGGAGACCGCTGCAAGGTTAGCTCCTTCCCAGAGCGCGCCAAAGCCACTAACGGTTTCCACAAGGAAATCCTTGGATTTCTTGTTTAAACAGTTAATGACTTTGGCACCCTTCTGCATGAAGGCACTACCAAACTGTCGGTCCCCTTGGTCCGTCCCGCAGACGATAGCCGACCGAAGGGCTCCTTCAAATAGCAACCAATGACTCTCACTGATTCTACCCTGAGGATCAGCTTTGTCTATGATTGCCACAAGAAGGTCTTCATCGGTGGCTACCTTAGTTGGTCTTTCATACGGCTTACGTCGTTGACTACGAGCCTTGGAGGTCGCCTTTCCAGAGGAGGTTGAAGCCTTCTCCGTACTCGGTCGTTTCTCCGCAGTTTGTAGTCCAACACAAGCCGCATAAGAGGTAGATGGATCTACCAGACGAGAAGTCATCGTCTTCTTGGGTGAGGGTTGAGGACCCTCCGAAGAGCGGATACGCTTCACAGATTTATTCTGTGGGGCGACATCTGCTCTCCCAGGAGACGATGGTTCCTTCGCTGATTTTCCCTTCTTCCTGTTTCGACCACTCTTGGATCCACCCAGCGCCTTTGCCTCCCCCTTGTCGTTAGGCGCAGAATCGGGCTTTGAGACAGAGCCCTCTGCAGGTTGATCACCCTTATGGGTGACATTCTGTTTGGGGATACTCTCAGTAACCTTTTCCTGTGCTTTCTTACTCGGGTTCGGATCAGCACTGGGCTTCGGGTCAGAAATCGGCTTAGCACCTTTGTCAGAGACAGTGGGCTTCGCCGATTCTACTACTTTTGTGCGAGCAGTGAGATTCGGGAGGGAGATCTTGTCCATCTCGAGTTCACGATGGAGAGCGTGAGGGTAAATTCTCTCGAATTTCCTCACAAATCTCATCTTACCCTTGATGAGGTGAACCTCCCTCTCCGAGATCAAATTCGCGTCTCGCCCCACGAATTTGCGAAGATACGAAACAGCACGTTTGTAATGCTTCGCATCCGTCACTTCTCGGGCCTTCCCAACCTTCGAGCCACTGTCCGTTTCCGGGGGATCAACAGATTCCCCATCGTCGGACATCACCTCTGTAGCGGATTGCCTCTGAAGTCTGTCGGCAGGTGCCGACACAGGACCTGTTGAAGACAGACTGGAGGTCGGTTGGACAATAGGGTCCACATTTCCTTCGTTGCTGCTATGGCCATCCCCCTGTGTAGACTTGGCTGGGATCACCGTGGTGTCCAGCTCATCATCAGTTAGGGTAAGATTTAATAGCAGCTCCTCCGGAAGCGTGCCCCCACATTGCTCTTCCGGTACCAGTTTGTCTAGCTGGTCGAAGAGTTCCTTACTTTGTTCCTCTAGACTATCGCGGATAGCGCGTAGAGTCCCGTGTAGGTCGTCTCCCCCCAGAACTGCAGTCCTGTCAGCCAAGGACTGATTTTCATCAGTCTTGACATTATCGTTAGCCAAATGAATTGCCGGTTCGTCAACGTTTTGTGTTGGAAAATCATAACCCAATTTTTTAAGTATTCCATATGGTACATTTACGAGATCCTCAAAATATTGTTCTTCTTTTAGCATTGTTTTTTTTTTTGTAGAGAGAGCCGACTTATTGGGGAATATTTATCTGCAATGAAAAAAAAAATGGTTTGATATTTGCTTCACTTAAAAAACAATTTAATTTTACCGTTGTATCCTCCACTATCGTCGAAGGTTTGAGGACAAATAAATTGTAGCGTATCCTTTAGATACTATTTTAAGTAATTGATATGAAATATATGTGAACCAGGACACTTAAATAAGGAAATATATATAATTATGACATAAACCGCAAGATTGAGAAATAAAAAAAAAAAAAATATTGCATTGGGGAACACTAATGGCTCGCTGGAATGCTTGACACAGTTCTATGAGAAATAATCATTAAAAAAATCGACACTTTATTAAAAATATTCCCATGCCAAAAAAATTCCCTCCACATTTCCCCTTTCCTTTTTAAATCTTGCCGATGATGTCCAGGAAAATTTTACTTTCCTTATATAGTTCATGCTCTTCTCAACCACATCGACACTTTTCGGAGCAGCTGAATTGGCGTTTTAAACCAATTAAAAACCGCTCACATAATGACTAGTTGGTATATTTTACCCATAAGAACTGTAAAAAAAGCGTTGAGGCGTCGGGTTAGTTGCCCACACTTGGAAACCCCCATACTACTATGGGAAAGCAACGAAAAAGAAAACCAAACCCCTCGATGTGCGAATCTGCACGTTGCACAGAACAGGGGCACTTTTCGCATTGGCAGATGTACTCAAAAAGTGCAAAGCCGATATTATTGCCTTACAAGAAATGCGCTGGAAAGGAACTGGCGTAAGTAAATTAGATGATTAGCCCTGCCATGAATCTACCATGAAACGGGACATGAATTTGGCTGCCGGTTTATGGTTAACAGGATTATAAAAGATCTCGTTTTCAGATTCACTCCAGTAGATGAGCGTATAAAAGCGAAGTTCTTCTACATCAGTATTCTTTATGTCCATAGTCCGATGGAAGACAAAAATGAACAGACCAAAGACATATTTTACGAGGGGCTAGAAACAGCATATGACCGCTGCCCTGGCCATGACATTAAAATTCTGCTAGGAGATTTTAATGGAAAAATCAGAAGGGAAAATATCTTTGACCCCACCGTCGGAAAATTCAGCCTCCATGAAGAGACATCAGACAACGGCATGAGGTTTATTGACTTCGCGGCAGCAAACAACATTGTAGTTAGCAGTACCAGATTCAAGCATCTCGATATACATAAGGCCACCTGGTTTCCTCTCGAGAAATCAAATCGATCATGATGTGATAGACGGAAGGCATTCATCCAATGTTTGAGACATTCGATCGATCCGAGTAGTGAATATCAATTCGAAGCTTTGCCTTATGGCAGTCAAGGTTCGCTCCGTCTTAATGTAACAACAAAGGTACGATTTAACACAACACGAAAACTCGATGTCGAAAAGCTGTAAACACAACAGGTAGCCGAGGCCTAATCAGCTCAACTTACCCACCTGCTTGACGAAAGCACTTCTTGTCCCGATAATAATATAGAAGCACAATGGCAAAGAATTGCCCACTCCCTACAAACTGTAGCAAAAGCAGCACTTGGGTACCAAAGACCACCATCAAGAAACCCGTGGTACGATCAGGAGTGTTGTAGTTGTACGGATATGAAAAAACGCAACGTATAGGACAATCCTTCAGACAGTAGCAACACGAAATGTGATCGGGAATCATGGGGAGAAAAGAAGAGAAAACGTATTTTCAGAAAAAAAAGAAAAATAACAATAAAACCTTGAGCGTAAGCAAATCGAAATGTGGCGGAGTAAGAACGAAGTCCGAAAATTTTACCAATGAGTAAAACACCAAACCGAAGGCTTTGGCGCAGGCACATCCTCCTGAAGAGATGAGGAAAGAAACCTGGCGACAGATTCAGACAGCGTTTTGAGGATCTGGAAGGAACATATTGCATAGCTTCTGGTATCATGTAGTAACGGGTAAGAAGATTCCATAGAACCAATAATAGACGACGATAAATATTGTACATCACCTAGCCAAGATGGGGTCAGAATTGCAATTAATCGGACCAAGAACAAAAAAGCAGCAGGAGCCGATGGGTTACCAGCCGAACTATTCAAGTCTGGTGGTCAGATGCTGGCTAGGAGCATGCACCTGCTGATTAGCACAATTTAACTAGAGAAATGCATGCCCACTGATTGGAACCTCAGCATCCTGTGTTCCGTGCACAAATAAGAAGGCCACGAAAAACACATCGACACATACCACCTATTCGTCGATTATAAAGCCGCATACGACAGCCCAATCCGTTCAGAGGTGTTTAAAGTCATGTCTATGTTCGGTATTCCTGCAAAATTAATACGACTATGCAGGATAACTTTAAGTGGCACAAGGTCAGCAGTTAACGTCAGAAAGGACCTTTGAACCAATTGAGGAGTCTGACAAAGTGGGTCTGGCAGTAAACGGCGAGAAGACCAAGCTGATGGTATCAACGCGTAAGACGTCCAGTAGACTCGGACCAACTGTGGAACTTGAGAACTACAGCTTCGAGGTAGTGAAAGATTTCATATACCTTGGTACCGCCATAAATAAAACGAATGACATCAGTTTTGAAATTCGGAGAAGGAAAGTGATGGCCAACCGATGCTACTATGGTCAACTCAAAAGCAAGGCCACCTCCCGCCAGACCAATCTCACATTCTACGCTGATACTACCCGTGCTGTTATATGGATCTGAAGCAGATGAGGCAGCTCTTGGAGTGTTTGAGGGAAAATTTTTCCGAAAGATCTATGGGCCGATCTGCGTTGATGGTGAATATCGGCGTCGAATGAACCATGAATTGTACCAGCTATTCTCGGACATTGACATTGTTAGACGTATTGAACTGCAGCAGCGACTACGTTGGCTATATCATGTTGTGAGAATGGATGAAGATGTCCCAGCCCAGAAGGCATATAAAAGCGAACAAGCTGATGGTTCACGCAGAAGGGGAAGGCCACGAATAAGATGGAAAGATTAAGTGGAAAACAACATTACTGAATATGATCTTTCAAACTGGAAAACCGCAAGAGACCGACGCGCCTGGAAATCTTTTTGAGCTCGGCTTATGGAACGAAAGTTTTGTCATAAGTAAGTATATATTTTTCCAAGGACCAACAAGGCGTGGATTTTTTAAAGATTCATTTCTTCTAGGACAAAACCAAAGAGGATTGATTTTTTTTTAAAAAATCATTTTTTCAAGGACCAATTTTATTTTTATTTTTTGTACATTCCGAAAATACAAATCTCCATAAATTATTTATTCGATTTTTTTTCCATAAGGCTACGCCACACAGTGAACAATTGAAATGTTATACGCATAACCTAGAAAAAAAGGATTATAACAATATTATTCTACGAAAACTATATACCGAAAACTTACCCCCTCAAATGCCTTTAAATTGGTGGTTTGAAATCCGCCAGCATTTATTTCACACTGACGTTGAGCTCTACCCATAATTACCATTATCGATTTCTTATAGCTTCGAGAAGCATTGTACCAAGCTTGATCATAGGCAGCTTCGGCAATTTTTAAACTCTAGAAGGAGGATACAAATAAATTATTTTTCGTATGTATATAGGAGTTCGTATTATACCTTATTGATAATTAATTGTCCATAATAGCAGACCATAAAATATTGACCCACAGTTGTTGGTAAAAATGCCAAATAGCCAAGTATGTCTGAATTTACTCCCTGAGTTAGAACGTAAATCCCTGCCCCGAATAGTGTGGCTACTGTTGAGAATAGCATTACCAGAATGAGTAAACTGAAGTTTTGCCGTAAGTCGTGGGCAAGTCTGGAAATACAAAAAATATAGAGTGCGTTTATACAAATTATAAAAGAGGTCTTCCTTAATAATCCTAGGAAAAATTATTCTTTAAAAATCAACGGCTTGTTGGTCCTTGGAGAATTTTTTCTTTAAAAATCAACGCCATGTTGGTCCTTGGAAAATTTCTTCGTTAAAAATCAACGGCTTGTTGGTCATTGGACAAATTCTTCTTTAAACATCCACGCCTTGTTGGTCCTTGGAAAAATTCCTCTTTAAAAAATCCACGCCTTGTTGGTCCTTGGAAAAATTCCTCTTTAAAAAATCCACGCCTTGTTGGTCCTTGGAAAATTTCTTCGTTAAAAATCAACGGCTTGTTGGTCATTGGACAAATTCTTCTTTAAACATCCACGCCTTGTTGGTCCTTGGAAAAATTCCTCTTTAAAAAATCCACGCCTTGTTGGTCCTTGGAAAAATTCCTCTTTAAAAAATCCACGCCTTGTTGGTCCTTGGAAAAATTATTCTTTAAAAAATCCAGGCCTTGTTGGTCTTTTAGAAAATTCTTCTTTAAAAAATCCACGCCTTGTTGGTCCTTGGAAAAATTCTTCTTTAAAAAATCCACGCCTTGTTGGTCCTTGGAAAAATTCTTCTTTAAAAAATCCACGCCTTGTTGGTCCTTGGAAATTTTTTTGTTTAAAAAATCCACGCCTTGTTGGTCCTTGGAAAATTTTTTGTTCAAAAATCAACGGCTTGTTGGTCCTTGGAAATTTTTTTCTTTAAAAAATCCACGCCTTGTTGGTCCTTGGAAATTTTTTTGTTTAAAAAATCCACGCCTTGTTGGTCCTTGGAAAATTTTTTGTTCAAAAATCAACGGCTTGTTGGTCCTTGGAAAATTTTTTGTTCAAAAATTCACGCCTGGTTGGTCCTTGGAAAAATTATTCTTTAAAAAATCCGCGCCTTCAAAAAATTATTATTTACAAAATCCTGACCTCTGTGGTCCATGGATGTTTTTTAATCCCTTATCAAGTTATTTTCTACTTACTCCAATAAAACTTCATGTTTCCGCACCAATTTCCTCACAACGTGTAAATCCTTTTTAGCTCCTCCTTCCTGCGGTTCATATTCTTCCAAATTCCTTGAAATATAATCGAAATGCATGCACAGCTGAATGGCATAGGCCACGAGCCAAATGTCGGGAGAAATATTAAAAATAACAGCGTAATGAGTTCCCATTACCAATATCGAATATATGAAAATATAACCCAATGCATTATGATGATCAACGATATACTTCTGATTCCCATACAAAATGTGATAACCAAATTCAGCATCTAGCAAACCGTTCTTCAGCAGGACCACAAAATATTCCACCAAGGCCACAGCCAATGGTGAAAAGACTATCACAGCAATGGCACAGCATTGCATATAGACGGTGTTGGTAATCCACTTCGGCCAAAAATATGCATTTACATCATAGGCCATACGATCTGCCAGAGAGGTGGGGAAAATTGCCTTTAATCTTTCGAATAATTTCCGATTCGATTTTAAGTTGTAAAAGAAAACCAAACTTTTAACTATTCCAAAGAGATTGTGAAAAATATCATCGATGAGTCGTAGAATTAATGGTAAATCCTCAGATCTGCTTAGAATTTCGGTTAAGGCTATATTGGCCACAAAATAGGTGGCATATAAACAGGAGAGCAGAGCCATTAGGAAGTATAATTTCATTAAGAACTTCGTCAACCAGCAACGTGGTAAGCCTTGGAAATCAAAGCCCAATGTTTTCTGCAGCAAACAGGGTAGGTTTACAAAATCCTCAAAAAAGCGCTCGATTTTAGCCATCGTTCGAGGTTCAAGTTTATTGGGAAAATATCCGAAGTTTCAAATAACCTTTTTTAATATTTTTACACCCAAAACTTTGATGTTGTTTTTGTTACGTTCAATGGCTCTCGGCAAAATAAAACATCCCTTGACACAAAAATATCCTTTTATTTACACTCTGGCTCATTAAGATTTCAAACAATTTAATTGCACCATTATTGTAGTGTTTAGTAAACAAACAAAGGTAATTGGTCTACTAATCAAAAACATATAATTATAATGTCTGATAACTTAATTTGTAATAAAACTGAATATTTTCCGAACATAATATGAACAAACATTCACAAACAATTTAAAAAAGCCCAGGGTAGCTGCTCGAAAGTTCCTGAAACAAAACATTCTATAAAAAATCCACGGCTGCAAATACTCTCTAAAGAGTACTCGACTCTAAAGTCCCTCAAAAAATATTCTCTAGAAAGTCCTCGCTTCAAAAGTCCCTAAAAATATTCTTTAAAAATCCACGCCTGAAAATATTCTCTAAAAACTCCCTCAAAAAATATTCTCTAGAAAGTCCTCGCCTCTATAGACTATCAAAAAATATTCTCTAGAAAGTCCTCGCCTCTATAGAGCCTCAAAAAATATCCTTTAAAAAATCAACGCCTCTATAGACCATCAAAAAATATACTTTGAAAAATCTACGCCTCTATAGACCCTTAACAAATATTCTTTAAAAAATCCGCGCCTCACATACCCTCAATATTCAATATTCAAAATTCAAAAAATATTCTTTAAAAAATCCACGCCCCTATAGACACTCAAAAAATATTCTTTAATAAATCCACGCCTTTACTTACTTTACTAACTTAGCTGGCTTGTGGCAGAACTTTCGTTCGAGCTTAAGAAAGATTTCCAGGCGCGTCGATCTTTTGCTCAGTTTTTCCAATTTGAAAAAACCATATTCGGCAATGTAATTTTCCACTTGATCTTTCCATCTTATTCGTGTCCTTCTGCGTGAACCATCAGCTGGTTCGCTTTTATATGCCTTCTGGGCTGGGACATCTTCATCCATTCTCACAGCATGACCTAACCAACGTAGTTGCTGCAGCTCAATACGTCTAACAATGCCGATGTTCGAGAATAACTGATACAGCTAGTGGTTCATTTGACGGCGATATTCACCGTCAACGCAGATCGGTGCATAGATCTTTCAGAGATTTTTTCTCTCAAACACTCCAAGAGCTGCCTCATATGCTTGTAAGTACCCATGCTTCAGATCCATATAATAGCACGGGCAGTATCAGCGTCTTGTAGAGTGTGAGTTTGGTCTGGCGGGAGGTGGTCTTGCTTTTGAGTTGCATCTGTTGGCCAACACTATCCTTCTCCGAATTTCAAAACTGATGTCATTCGTTTTTTTTATGGCGGTTCCAAGGTATATAAAATCATTGACTACCTCGAAGCTGTAGTTCTCAAGCTCCACAGTTGGTCCGAGTGTCTACTGGACGTCTTGCGCGTTCATACCATCAGCTTGGTCTACTCGCCGTTTACTGCCACACCCACTTTGGCAGACTCCTTTTCAATGTGTTCAAATGTGGCTGTTTCCGCACGCAATGTTCGACCCATTATGTCGATGTTATCGGCGTAGGCGAGTAACATGTGTTGTTTGGTGTACAGAGTGTAATTTCTGTTTACTTTTGCCTCTCGTATGATCTTTTCCAGCAGGATGTTAAAAAGGTCACACGACAAACTATCACCTTGTCTGAATCCTCGTTCGGTATTAAAGGGCTCCGAGAGGTCCTTTCCGACTTTAACTGCTGATCTTGTGCCAGTTAAAGTTATCTTGCATAGCCGTATTAATTTTGCAGGAATGCCAAACGCAGACATGTCTTTATACACCTCTGAACGGATAGGGTTGTCGAATGCGGCTTTATAGTCGACGAATAGGTGGTATGTGTCGATGTTTTTTTCGTGGGTTTTTTTCCAAGATTTGGCGCCGAGTGAAAATCTGGTCAATGGTGGATTTGCCAGGTCTAAAGCTGCATTGGTATGGCCCAATAATGTCATTGACCATTGGCTTCAGTCGTCCACACATCACGATGGATACCACTTTATATGCGATGGAAAGGAGACTTATTCCTCTGTAGTTGGCACATATCGTCTTGTCTCCTTTTTTGTGCACGAGACACAGGATGCTAAGGTTCTAATAATTTGACATGCATTCCTCGAGCCAAATTGTACTAATCAGCTGGTGCATGCTCTTTACCAAAATCTGACCACCAGCCTTGAATAGTTCGGCTTGTAACCCATCGGCAGCTGCTGCTTTATTATTCTTCAGCCGATTGATTGCTATTCTCATCTTGGCTAGGTGGTATACACTATATACCGTCATCTATTATTGGTTCTTGGGTAATTTCTTCGCCGCTACTATTTGATACCAAAAGATTTTTCAAAATGCCCCTTCCAGATCCTCAGCACGCTGTCTGTATCTGTCACCAGGTTTCCTTCTTCATCTCTGCAGTAGGATGTGCATGCACCAAAGTCTTCGGTTTGGTGTTTCACCCGTTGGTAGAATTTTCGGACTTCATTCTGACAACATCTGTACATCTCGATTTGCTCACGTCTTTCTTGCTCTTTCTTCTTTTTTCTGAAAATATGTTTCTCCTCCCTCCTTTTCTCCCGATAATTCCCGATCGCATTTCGAGTTGCTACTGTCTGAAGGGTTGCCATA
>NW_026876430.1:0-192199 GCF_032173495.1 Musca vetustissima | reverse complement strand
TTGCTGCCGCTGTGGTGAGTCTCATCTTCACAGGCCACAATGCTGATGATAAAGACAACGAAGGCGACGGACGTCGAACGACCACGACGACGACGACAACAACATTGTAAATTTGTTTAGTGCTTGTCTAACAATAGCAACCAACTAATGATGATCACATGCAACGACAACAACAACAAAAACAACAACACAGGCGAAATAATCTGGACACAGTGTTGCAATAGTGGCAATAAAATTGCACAAAAATCATATATTAAGAAAATATTTTATTGTTAAGTATATAGAAATAAATACAATGTATATCGTGGTAATTTATCATCAGTTTTATATTTTTTGGTTTTGAAATTGAGAGACAATGGGGATTCACCTTGGTTTGAATATTAAAGAAAGTTTGTTGCTTAAGTCTTTTGTTTTGAGTTCAGAGAAAAAAAGCTATTGAATTAAAAATATATTATTTTGCATACAATAATATAAAATAAAGGACTATTTTCGACTTTAAAGACTCTTTTCATCTCGTCTATAAAGACTCCCTTCAGCTCGTCCGTAAAGACTCCCTCCATCTCGTCTATAAATACTCCCTTCAGCTCGTCCGTAAAGACTCCCTCCATCTCGTCTATAAAGACTCCCTTCAGCTCATCTATAAAGACTCTCTTCAGCTCGTCTATAAAGACTCCCTCCATCTCGTCTATAAAGACTCCCTTCAACTCGTCTATAAATACCCCCTTCAGCTCGACTATAAAGACTCCCTTCAGCTCGTCTGTAAAGACTCCCTTCAGCTCGTCTATAAAGACTCCCTTCAGCTCGTCTATAAAGACTCCCTTCAGCTCGTCTATAAAGACTCCCTTCAGCTCGACTATAAAGACTCCCTTCAGCTCGTCTATAAAGACTCCCTTCAGCTCGACTATAAAGACTCCCTTCAGCTCGTCTATAAAGACTCCCTTCAGCTCGTCTATAAAAGACTCCCTTCAGCTCGTCTATAAAGACTTCCTTCAGCTCGTCTATAAAGACTCCCTTCAGCTCGTATAAAGACTCCCTTCAGCTCGTAAAGACTCTTCAGCTCGTCTATAAGACTCCCTTCAGCTCGTCTATAAAGACTCCCTTCAGCTCGTCTATAAAGACTCCCTTCAGCTCGTCTATAAAGACTCCCTTCAGCTCGTCTATAAAGACTCCCTTCAGCTCGTCTATAAAGACTCCCTTCAGCTCGTCTATAAAGACTCCCTTCAGCTCGTCTATAAAGACTCCCTTCAGCTCGTCTATAAAGACTCCCTTCAGCTTAAAGACTCCCTTCAGCTCGTCTATAAAGACTCCCTTCAGCTCGTCTATAAAGACTCCCTTTCAGCTTCAGACTCCCTTCAGTCTATAAAGATTCCCTTCAGCCCGTCTATAAAGACTCCCTTCAGCTCGTCTATAAAGACACCTTCAGCTCGTCTATAAAGACTTCCTTCAGCTCGTCTATAAAGATTCCCTTCAGCTCGTCTATAAAGATTCCCTTCAGCTCGTCTATAAAGACTTCCTCCATCTCGTCTATAAGAACTCCCTTCAGCTCGTTTATAAAGACTCCCTTCAGCTCGTCTATAAAGACTCCCTTCAGCTCGTCTATAAAGACTCCCTTCAGCTCGTCTATAAAGACTCCCTTCAGCTCGTCTATAAAGACTCCCTTCAGCTCGTCTATAAAGACTCCCTTCAGCTCGTCTATAAAGACTCCCTTCAGCTCGTCTATAAAGACTCCCTTCAGCTCGTCTATAAAGACTCCCTTCAGTTCGTCTATAAAGACTTCCTTCAGTTCGTCTATAAAGACTCCCTTCAGTTCGTCTATAAAGACTCCCTTCAGCTCGTCTATAAAGACTCCCTTCAGCTCGTCTATAAAGACTCCCTTCAGCTCGTCTATAAAGACTCCCTTCAGCTCGTCTATAAAGACTCCCTTCAGCTCGTCTATAAAGACTCCCTTCAGCTCGTCTATAAAGACTCCCTTCAGTTCGTCTATAAAGACTTCCTTCAGTTCGTCTATAAAGACTCCCTTCAGCTCGTCTATAAAGACTCCCTTCAGCTCGTCTATAAAGACTCCCTTCAGCTCGTCTATAAAGACTCCATTCAGCTCGTCTATAAAGACTCCCTTCAGCTCCTCTATAAAGACTGCCTTCAGTTCGTCTATAAAGACTCCCTTCAGCTCGTCTATAAAGACTACCTTCAGCTCGTCTATAAAGACTACCTTCAGCTCGTCTATAAAGACTACCTTCAGGTCGTCTATAAAGACTCCCTTCAGGTCGTCTATAAAGACTCCCTTCAGCTCGTCTATAAAGACTCCCTTCAGCTCGTCTATAAAGACTCCCTTCAGCTCGTCTATAAAGACTCTCTTCAGCTCGTCTATAAAGACTCCCTTCAGCTCGTCTATAAAGACTCCCTTCAGCTCGTCTATAAAGACTCCCTTCAGCTCGTCTATAAAGACTCCCTTCAGCTCGTCTATAAAGACTCCCTTCAGCTCGTCTCTTTAAAAACTCCCTTCAGCACCATCAAAATGGGAATTCTCAATCCACCATATCTTACCCCACTGTGTGCCTCCCCTGAGAAGAATGATAACATTTAAGCCACAAAAATGCATTCGTATTCTTTAAAGGAAAAACGTCCCCACAACAAACAATAAAACATTTAGCATTGTTGGCCAACAAAAATAGGTTTCTTTGTAGACCGACCCATTGGGGAGCGCATCGTCATCATCATTTTAATAGTTCGCTCCTCTTTTGCTGTATAATTCTAAACGAGTTGTTGTTGTTTTCGTTGTCGGATTAAAACGAAATAAAAAACATATGGTTAGCTAAAGGTTATGTCGCACGACAGCATTGCAAATGTTATGCCGAAGAGGCTAGAGACGGGTGTTGTTGTTGTCGCCGCATTCAACAGAAGTGATATTAAAAGTGCCAGCAATAGCTGAACCTACCCATCGATCGATCTTTAAGACCAGCTATGTGCAAATTTATTGATTTACATTTTAAAATATGAAATGTTTTTTTTCGGCAGAGAAGAAGAAAAAGTAGTGGATATAGAAGACGTTGTCGAAAATGTTTGAATTACTGCCTCAAAATCGTTCAAATGCATGGTTGTCTGTATGAATTGTGATGCTGATCTTAAAATATGTAAAGGACCTGACTAAATATTTCAGCTAATGGATGAGGTAGACATGCAATGGCTGTAGGCATTGCAAAACAGATGTACAAACTATGTAATGATGGCAGGGAACACTTAGAGAATTTGTCAATTATGGAATCTCAGATATAGAAGTTGTCTATAGAGACTCGCTTCAGACAATGACTTTTTAAAAAATATTTTTCAAGGGTCATAAGAAGGCCTGGATTTGTAAAACAATGTTTTCAAGGGTCACAAGAAGGCGCTGATTTTTAAAAATATGTTTTCAAGGGTCACAAGAAGGCGTGGATTTGTAAAAATATGTTTTCAATGGTCACAAGAAGGCGTGGATTTGTATAAATATGTTTTCAAGGGCCACAAGAAGGCGCGGATTTGTAAAAATATGTTTTCAAGGGTCACAAGAGGGCGCGGATTTTTAAAAATATGTTTTCAAGGGTCACAAGAAGGCATGGATTTGTAAAAATATGTTTTCAGGTGTCACAAGAAGGCGCGGATTTGTAAAAATATGTTTTCAAGGGTCACAAGAGGGCGTGGATTTGTAAAAATAAGTTTTCAAGGGTCACAAGAATAAAAGTATTTTTTTAAGAACCATATAGTCCTGGATTTTTAAAAATAAATTTTAAGGACTTATATCGGCCTGGATTTTCAAAAATATTTTTTAAGGGCCTATAAAGGCGTGCATTTTTAAAAATATTTTTTATTCAACTCGTCTATAAAGACTCCTTTCAGAGCATATCATTCAACTAGTCTTTTAAGACACCCTTCATCTCGCTATGAAAGCCTCCCCCTGGGTGTCTATAAACTGAACAGCAGATCATCTATAGCAACTTCCTTAAGGACTCATACAAAGACTCCCCATACCTCTTCTATGGAGACTGACTCCAGCACGTCAATAAATATTCCCTTCAGGTATTCTAAAAAGACTCCCTACAGATCCTTCTATATTTTCGGTGTACACTACTCTAAAACAGTATTGAAATAATCTATAATGAAATATAATAAGCCGACACTTTGAATGTCGCAGCCTTTGTCGAATATGAACAACGAACGAGGAGGACGACATATACCAACTATTTACACGCCCCATCAACACCACCCCACCACCCTTAAGTACTAAACCGTCAGCTTGAAACGACATTTAAAAAATTATCTCACAGTAAGAGAACTGCCTATACAACAGTTGGCAACAATTGGTATTAGCGGGAGGGGCGAAAAGATGAACGGTAAACCATCTGCAACAAAGAAGTTGCGGCTTAACTTAACTAACAGCCCATCATACTAACAAGTCAAAAAAAAAAAAAATTCCCAATTGAAATAAAGGCCTTGTGCACGGCTCACACATGACAATAGCTGGCTGGCTGACTGCATAGCATAGTTAACTTAAAATAGAATGACGAATACACAACAAAGTTCGTAGCCAAATATTCGAAATTCACATAATTCAGAATGAACACCCAAAAAAACTATACAAAAAAGTTATTAACTAACTGACACCAGTTACAGCAACAATAACGACAACACCTCCAACAAAAATTGCAAATTGATTAGAAAATCATCTAAGAAAAAAATCTCACGATTTGGCTATATCGGTCAAATAGATTCAACAGCAACCGTGAACACCAAAAAAATTCCGAAAAATTTACTTTGTAGGAACTAACAAAAAAAGCCATACAAACGCCATATTGTAAAGACATAGATAATGTACGGAGATTATGGCACTAATTTCGTATTCATTTCAATTTTGAAGTTACTCTAATAATGAAATATTTATTTGGTGTTTTTTTATTTCTATTCAATATCACAACAAACAAGATGTTATGTCAATCATTAAATTACTCAATTATAGAGTAATTATTCTTAACGAAGAATGGAAATAATTATTTTTATAACCAATTCTGATTGAGAAAAAAAAAATAGGGTGGAACATAATTCAGGGCTGGGAAGAATTAAAAATTATGACGGGGTGAAAGGAATCGATTTAATCGATCTTAAGGGAGTCTTCATAGACGAGCTGAAGGGAGACTTCATAGACGAGCTGAAGGGAGACTTCATAGACGAGCGGAAGGGAGTATTCAAGGCGTGGATTCCTAAAGGTAAATGTTGTACCAAAGTCCCTATATATCTTGCGATTTGCACGAAATTTGACACAGCGTACTAAATTAAGTCTAGAATGATGTGTGCAAAGTTTCGTGAAAATCGGTTCAGATTTAGATATAGCTCCCATGTATAGCTTCGCCCGATTTTAGGTAAATAGTCCACTAAAGTCCCTGGAAATCTTTGAATTTGCACGAATTTTGGCATATTTGGTACTGAATGGCGTCTATAATAATGTGTGCTAAGTTTTGTGAAAATCAGTTCAGATTTAGATATAGCTCCCATATATATTTTCATCCGATTTTAGGTAATTGGTGCACTAAAGACCCTATATATCATTCGATTTGCACGAAATTTGGCATAGCGTATTGAACTGCGTCTATAATAATGTGTACTAAGTTTCGTGAAAATCGGTTCGGATTTATATATAGCTCCCATATATATTTTCATCCGATTTTAGGTAATTGGTGCACCAAAGTCTCTGAAAGTCATTCTATTTGGACAAAATTTGGCATAGCGTACTGAATTAAGTCTAGAATTATGTTGCTAAGCTTCGTGTGAAGATCCCAAGCTAGGCCGATTGACGCAACGTACTGAAGTAATATGAATTAGTCTCTGACACGTTTCCCTGAATGAACGTCTCGTCTGTTAGGATACATATGTAGAATATATCCAAAGTGGTGAAGGGTATCATATAGTCGGCCCAGTATATATATATATATATAGGTCCTTAAACATATGTTTAAACATTCACGCCTATATGGGTTCATAAAGAAATATTAAATATTTTAAACATTCACGCCTATGTAGGTCCTTAAAGAATTATTTTTAAAAATCCACGACTATGTAGGTCCTTAAAATTTTTTTTAAAGATTCACGCCTATGTAGGTCCTTACAAAATTATTTCGAAAACATTCACGCCTATGTAGGTCTTTAAATTTTTTTTAAATCCACGACTATGTAGGTCCTTAACAATTTTTTTAAAGATTCACGCCTATGTAGGTCCTTAAAAAATTATTTTGAAAACCCACGACTATGTAGGTCCATAAAAATTATTTTTAAAGATTCACGCCTATGTAGGTCCTTAAAAAATTATTTTGAAAAACCCACGACTATGTAGGTCCATAAAAATTATTTTTAAAAATCCACGCCTATATAGGTCCTTCAATTTTTTTTTTTAATTTTTAAAAATTCACGCCTATATAGTTTCTATCGAAAAATTATAACAAATCCACACCTATGTCTGCAAAGAAACTGGATAGTATACCCAACCTAAATTCAACCTTACAGATCCAACCCAGTTTGTTAAACAGCAAAATTTTCGGAATATTTTTTTCTGAACTTCATTTAACACTCTCATCTCTGGCAATATCAATTTTAAATATCGAATTGAATTCATTTGAAAACGATATTGCAAATAACGTCAGCAACAATGCTAACAACAACAATGCCAACAACATTAAAATAAAAGCAGCTGCTATTGATGCTGCTGTCGGTTCAGTTGTTGCTGCCGAATAGTCCATTCATTCATTCGGTATTGTATTTCTCGAGCGATAAAAAGATAAGACATTGCAAAGGGTAAGCAAAACAAACAACAACAACAAAAATTATTTATACAATTTCAAACATGCAACATAGAACAACACCAAAATAAACAAAAACAACAAGTCGCAACGACAGACAGACAAACATTCAGCAATGACGATGATCCCTCCGCTAGAAATTTTTTTTTTTTTTTTGTGATGTGGAAAATGTTAAATGTTTTATTCTTTTCGGTTGTTGCCGATGATGATGCTGTTGTTGTCGTTGTTGTTGTTTTTTGTTACGGATGCTGCAGTAGTTGTAGCTTCTTGTCAGAGTAGAAGAAGAATACCTTTGAAGCTGCAACTGCATACGTTAGTATGATCGGTGTGTTTGCCCACGTTTTGCCATATGGTAGATTTTGCGCTTTGTAGACGACGAAATGATACGAGACGACTACTACCTTTGACCTATCGTGGCAAGGCATTCGTTGTTGTCGTCGTCGTAGTCGGCGATCCATTCATTCATCCAGTCAGCCAGTTAGTTAGAGAAGACGACATCGCCAGAGATTTTGATGCGATTTTAAACAAGAGACGCCGCTAAAACGTTCAATTTTCATATAAAAGACTCGTCTGACAAACAATTGGCTTCAGTTAACGGCGAATAGCGTTACAACGCTTATAAAGATCTCCCACGCATCTATTTTGCTTTTAACGCGGAACCCATTTATCCTCTGACAAAACGGTCTCAGAATGTCGACACTATCTTGGAAGTTAGTCGCAATCGTATTGTGTGCGTATCTGTTGGTGGCACATGCGCGACCTCAGGCTCCTGAACAACCAGAACCGGTAAATGTGATACTTATTTGAAAAAAAAAAAACAAAAGAAAAAAATAAATGATATTTGCCGCTATCCTCTAAATAAGAAGAATTTGAATGACATTAAACTATAACAACAAAAACCAAGTGTGATCACTTCGTAAATGTCAATTAAATTCAAATATCAATGCATAAAAATTCAAAAGAAAAATATATTTAATTGTGGATGGATATGGATTTGTTAAGTGGCTAAATAAACTTAAAGTGTAAAAATGTTCGGCAAAGTGAAACAATCATAATCCTGTAATTTCCAGGACAGAAAAAATCTAAGGAAATTATTAAACAAATGGTCCTTATTGTACGACCAGAAATGTAGAAATGATAAAATTTTATTTTAATTCAATTTAACAATGCCAAGATTCATGACAATAGTCCTTAAGGACACAAAACAAAATCTATTGAAATAATCCTTCTGTATAGTAAAAAAATATTCTAAGAAATTAAAAACACTTTTTCAACATTTCAGTTTTCATAGAAAAAATGTAATTAGTAATTAATATTATTTTTATTTTGAAATTCAAATTATTCCAGAACACAATTGAAATAATTCGAAAAACAATTTTGAATGGAATCGTTTTATTTTCAATTGAAATGTTTCGAATTACAATTTAATTACCTTGAATTACAAAAATGTTCAAAATTTTCCAAACGAATTGGGAAATATGATCCCTTATGGTCCTATTTCGTGTTGCCTTTCCAAACCGAAATTACGAATACATTTTTAAAGAAGAGCCATCATTTGTATGAGGGAGACCCTTATTCTCGGTTTCAAAAAAAAATTCTTTTTATTTAATTCGTACCTAAACTAATTCAATAATGTCCATAATCCAATCGTTTCAAATGTTAACACTTTATGCTGTACTTACATAGCTATCGTATGAACTAGGATAAGTATAATCGGTCAATATCTTACATAATTACTAATCTGGTTCGTTCTCAAAAAAATTGAATTTAAAAAAAATCAAATTTCGTAGGTCCTTCATTTTGTTGTTTTTGTGTGCTATTTTAATCTTAGATCGTATCTGAGCCAGATGTGTACTCTTTCGAATGCCGTTGGAATTTTTGGATTTGGGCGTTCAAGTGATCGGAAATCATGCCCGTCGTCGAAAAGAAGAACTTTCCTACCCCTTCTGCGTGAACCATCACTTGGCTCGCTTTTTGAGCTGAGGCATCTTCATCCATTCTCACAAGATGGCCTAGCCAACGTAGTCGCTGCAGCTCGATCCGTCTGACTATGTCGATGTCCGAGAATAGATGGTACAGCTTATGGTTCATTCGACGGCGATATTTACCATAGACGCGTATCCGCCCATAGATCTTCCGGAGAATTCTTCTCTCAAACACTGCAAGAGTTGCCTCATCTGCTTGTGCATTTGTGAGTTTGGTCTGGTGAGATGTGGACTTGCTTTTTAGATGCTTACTCAGACAATCTGTTGGCCAACACTATTCTCCTCCGGATTTTAAAGCTGATGTTATTAGTTTTGTTTATGGCGGTACCGAGGTATATAAAATCGTTCACTACCTCGATACTGTAGTTTTCAAGTTCCACAGTTGGTCCGAGTCTACTGGACGTCTTTCGCATTTATACCATCAGTTCGGTTTTTTCGCCATTTACTGCCAGTCCCACTTTGGCAGACACCTTCTCAAATCGTTCAAAGGTGGCTGTTACCGCTCGCAATGTTCGACCCATTATGTCGATGTCGTTGGCGTAGGCGAATAACATATGCTGTTTGGTGTACAGAGTGCCATTTCTGTTCACATTTGCATCTCGTGTGACCTTTTCCAGCAAGATGTTGAACAGGTCGCACGAAAAAAATGGTACCTTGTCTGAATCCTCGTTCGGTATTGAAGGGCTCCGAGAGGCCCTTTACGACTTTAACTGCTGACATTTAACCAGTTAAAGTTATCCCGCATAGCCGTGTAATCATTTTACAGAAATGCCGAACGCAGACATGGCTTTAACCACCTCTGAACGGATAGGGCTGTCGAATGCGGCTTTATAGTCGACGAATAGTTGGTTTTCCGTGTGTTTTTTCCAGAATCTGGCGCATGATTGCACTTTATATGCAATGGGAAGGAGACTTATTTCTCTATAGTTGGCACATATCGTCTTGCCTCCTTTTTTTGCACGCGACACAGGATACTGAGGTTCCAATCATTGAACATGCATTCCTCTAGCTAAATTGTACGAAAGAGCTGGTTCGTGCTCCTAACCAGCATCTAACCAACGATCTTGAATAGTTCGGCTGGTAATCCATCGGCACCTGCTGCTTTATTGTTCTTCAGCCGATTAATTGTTATTCTGACATCATCTTTGATACCAGAAGCTTTTCAAAATGCTCCTTCCAATTCCTCAACAAGATGTCTGTATCTGTCACCAGGTTTCCATTTTCATCTCTATTTGGTAAAATTTCCGGACTTTATTCTGACTCCAGTACATCTCGATTGGCTCACGTTTTTCTTGTTCTTTCTTCTTTTTTCTGAAAATACGTTTCTCATCTCTCCTTTTCTCCCGATGTTGCTACAGTCTGCAGGGTTGCCCTATACGCTGCGTTTTTCACATCAATAGCATTACCAAACTCCTGATCGTACCATGTATTTCTTAATGGTGGTTTTTGATACCCAAGTGTTGCTTTTACTGCAGTTTTTAGGGAGTGGGTAATTCTTTGCCATTGTGCTTCTATACTATTATCCTCGTATCGATCGAACGTCTAAAACACTGGATGAATGCCTTCCTTATATCACAACATGGTCAATTTGATTTCTCGTTGCTTGATCAGAAGAAATCCAGGTGGCCTTGTGTATATCGAGATGCTTGAATCTGGTGCTGCTAACTACCATGTTTTTTGATGCCGCGAAGTCAATCAACCTCATGCCGGTGTCAGATGTTGCTTCATGGAGGCTGAATTTTCCGACGGTGGGACCAAAAATATTTTCCCTTCCGATTTTTGCATTAGAATCTCCTAGCAGAATATTAATGCCATGGCCAGGACAACAGTCATATGCAGTTTCTAGGCGCTCGTAAAAATGTCTGGGTCCACCATCAATTAGTGATTAAAGCATATTTAAATACAATCAGTACAAATAATCTATGTTTTCTTTTCGGACAAGCTTCCTATAAACGGATGACCTTTATAAGAACAATCCCTGTTTATTTAGTTAAACATTTTCTCTCTTTACTTTCTTTCGGCAAGTATCTATGACAAGGCAGAATTTAATTATTTGTGGTTGCATTTTTCGCCCGTTTTCAAACTGTAAACAAATTTGTTTAACAAATTAATTAACTAGCTGCTACTAACTGTTGCGCCACACAATTCGGTTAGAGTAAATAAACAGCAAACATGCATTCGCGCCAACATTAGAATAGAAAAACAATAACAAATTTGAAGGTATTTAATTTTGAAGCGTTCACACGATAATCATTGATTAATTATTTTTAAGTAGACAAGTTGACAGGCCCGGTAAGCCTTCCTGCCTTTCTAATTGGGCATCAGTTTTAGTCAATAACCAAATTACTATGTAAATTTAGCAGTTGTCGTATTTATTCTACATTATAAATATTATATGAAGGGAAAATATGTCAAACTATGTGATATGTTGAAATAATCGTGTATTCAGATTTTAAAAAATCACGTTGATTTTTATTGGTTAGTGATGGAATATTAATTTAAAATTACTCATGGGTTCAAACTATGACAACAACCATATTTGTATTAATAGTGTTGTCCCATGTTTGATATGAGGTTCGTTTCGACTATAGGACGGATCAATGATGATGTTCGCTTTGCAAAAATTAATGATTTCCACTAAAAATTCTATAATAATAACAAAATATGTGATATCATCTTAGATTTAATATTACAACAATGAAAACAACTAACAAATCGAACCCTTCACTTATGCCAAATTCTGGACATACATCTTATTCTCTGAAAAAGCGATGTAACAATTTATAGACACTGAGGTTAGAAAATTAGACTTATAACTACATCGCTTGTAAAATGTACTTTAGTCTCTAAAGATAACTAAACATGGGCACCTATTATTTTTTTCCTGCGATGTACACATATAGCATCTATAGACCCGGAATGCAAAATTGCAGCCACTTGGCTTTGGAAATGCGCATACGTTCATAAAAATACATGAAACACGACAAGATCTTTATATGAATTACTAGCAAATTGTATGAATTTCCAAAACTACATCCATACCCCTATCCAACACTCCAACAATAACCCTATTTCCAAATTTCAGCATTCCAGCTCTATCGATTCATCTAAATCCACATTTGGTACCATGTTGTACATACACATTAGTACGAATTTCCAAAACATTCTACAAAAACCAATCCTACCCAACAGTGACCCTAATGTCAAATTTCAAGATTACAGCGTTTCTCCCAAATCCAAATTTGGTACCATTTAGTACAAATTAGTACGAATTTCCAAAACTTTTTGCATAGCCCAATCCTACACACCAACAGTGGATGGAGCTGGAATCCAAATTTCAGGACCCCAGCTCCATCAGTTCTCTCAAATTTCAAATTGTATCGGTTCATCTAAATCCACATTTGGTACCATTTTTGGTACCCCAATCCTTCACCCCAACAATGATTCAACTCCAAATGTCAAGATTCCAGCTCTATCGTTTCACCCAAATTCAAATTTGGTACCATATAGTACACATTAGTACGAATTTCCAAAACTTCCTACATCGGTTCATTCAAAATTTAAAATGTTCCAAATTTAGTTCACTTTAGTAGGAATTTCCAAAATATCTCATTTCATTTCCAGTTTTTAGCTCATTCCATTCAAATGCTACGAATAGTACTTTTCGGATACTTATAAGTCGAATTTCAAAAAAATACAAATTTAAGAGTTCGAACGGGAATACTATTTTCTTGAAGAAATCTGGATATAATAGTTGGTTAAAATATTGGCGCCAAATGTGTTTCACGCAATTTTTTTCATATTTTCCCCATCGAAATTTATTCCTGCTGAACTTCTTACATCATCATATTCAAACTAATTGTATTTATTTTATTATTATTTCTTTTTTTCATTTCCTCATTTCAGTATGAATATCAATACGAGGTTAAAGATCCCGAAAAGGAATTATTTTTCAATAAAAATGAGGCTGGTGATGCTCAAGGAAAGGTAATACTTTATTCATACCAACGACAAAACAATACAATAATGACATCTATTGTCTACACACACAAGTTAAACTGACACCTTTTTTCCATCTCTTCTCCATTTCATGACCTCTCAACCCGACTACATTGTAAATCGAAATGTCGGCAAATATTATTATCACACACAAAAGGTAAATGGACAATATGCCGTCTGGTTGCCCGATGGAAGATTAATGACTGTGGCCTATACTGTGGATGGTGAAAATGGTTTCGTACCCAAGATCACTTTTGATACCAACAATCCCTTGGGTTAAATTTAGTAGACAACTACTGAAAAGAAAACAAAAATAGCCACGACTCACAAACAAAAAAATAGATAACAAGCCAGTAATCCAATTCATTTAAATAATTGTGTTACAGTTTTTAATTTTCTTTTTTCATTTATTTTAATTTTTCGTGATGAAA
Source organism: Musca vetustissima (assembly GCF_032173495.1). NCBI lineage: Eukaryota > Metazoa > Arthropoda > Insecta > Diptera > Muscidae > Musca > Musca vetustissima. The sequence goes on along the minus strand of NW_026876430.1, from coordinate 178,966 downwards.
TTGACCAAATTTTCTATTGGATTGCTGGCTTCCTGGTTAAAAAAACACAAAAAATAGCGCAAATTATATACAATGTTTTAAAAGAAAAAAATATATATTACATATTAAACCTATATATATAATAAAAAAGTATATATGTATTTTAGAATATATAAAACAAACCAGCACAGCAACACACACTTGTTATAGAGGATAAGGTATGGGGCGTCGGAATTCCAGCACGAGTTCCAACCTATACAATATTTTTTTATTTTATTTTTGTTTTACTGCAGCAATGACAGTTCATCGTTTCTTCTTAGTTGGACTTATGGATGAAGAATTCGGTTATAGCTCTTTTTTCTCTTTTCCAAGTGTCTGTTCTGTTTCTTTGAGACACAGACACACACCACACAACCCTTTTCAACACACTTTGCCAATATTTGTTTAACCCACATTAGATTAATTGTATTCTTCGTTTTTTGTTTGGTCTTCTTAACACAGCAGATAGATACTCATCAACAAATAAATATATTTTTGTTTGTATTGTTTATTTTTTTCGTTTCTTCATTTGTTTAAGTTAATTTTTCAATTTTATTTTGTTTAACATTATTGTTTTTTTTTTTTATTATTATTTTGTTTGTTAGTATGTTGTAGAGTGTATTGAATGGGTGATGTTTTCATTAGCCAGAACTTCAGAACATCCATTCACTCGCTATGTATAAAGAGTCATCTAATACTTCTTGACATATACATATGTATATACTACCAGTTGCACATGTATCTTTGTTATTTGTATTGTAATGTTTATTATTTTTTTATTTTTGTTTATCACAGTACCAACATCTTCTTTGTCTTTTGTATAATTATTATTTCGAAAATCGTATATTGTATTTTCGAATATTATTACTTTTTTGTTCGTTTTTTTTCTTTTATATATGAAATGTAACTCGAATATTTATTTTATATTCTGGCATAATGTATGTGTATGTATAATAAATAAATACAAAAATGTATATCCATTAATTCAAAATTAGTTTTCAATTTATTAAAGACAATGCTATGGCGACAAAAAATGGATTTATTGAACACATTTTAAATTCAGGATCCGTATTATAACCCATTTCAAATCGATATATGTATGTTTTATGTAAATCCCTAAAGACACTAGAGGTTTGTTCTCGAAGTAACAAATAATGGTGGTACAGTTTTATGGGGGTTATACCAAAAAGTACAATTAGAACCAAAATATGAAATTTTACCCTATTCGGTTGAAAAACGTATTAAAATACGAAGGTACCATTATATGGGAGCTATACTAAAACGAAGAGAGAAAATCCAATATATGACATTATATGCAATTCGGTTGGAAAACATACCTAAAAATATTGACCCGAAACTTTTGAAACCCTAAACCCAATGAGAATACTAAAACATGAACCAATATTAATATTTTTTGTTAGAAAAGTTTAACAATTGAGATGTATCGCTATTGAGGACCACCCTAAAACATGGTCCAATACTAATATTTTTGGTGGAATAAAAACCTCGAAACATCGAAAACTCTAGCATATGCCCGCTACGTCGTTAGCGAATATGCTATGTCCGTCCGTCTGTTGTAATCACGCTATCTTCTGAAGGAATTCAGATAGATCGCCAGATGCTTAGAGTCGTCTTTCTTCTGCATGCAGATCAAGTTCGAAAATGATATATCGGTCTATATTCCCCATATAAGTATACCGCCCAATTTTCAATATTTTGGGGTTCTTGAGCGCGTTTTTCAACCGAATTCGCTGAAATTTGATACCATGGTTTCTTTTTCGGTACCAAATGTCTCCATTACACATTACAAAAATCGATCGAATAATAAATATAGGACAATTTTTTCGGGTAGCTTGCATATAAGACACCCTCAATTTTCGGTATTTTGGGGTTCTTGAGCGCGTTTTTGAACGAATTCGCTGTAATTTGGTATTTTGTAGTCGCATATGGTAACAAATCTTCCTACCAACATTTTTCAATATTCGCGCCCTTTTCAGGGGTAGTTCCGTGTGTAGGATTTGTCCCCAGCATTTATGCATCTCCCCCATATAATTATACCTCCTGAAGGAAATAATTGAGACACAAAACAAAAATATTGGGTTCGAAATCTATTTTTGTAATCTAAATTTCAGTATTTTGAGGATTGTATATACTACCATGCATTATTAGTATCAGTCCACGCTTTGGGGTTTTCATTAAAGATTGCTGAAATTTGTATTTGGTGTACATTAAGATTTACATGAACCGGTTTGTAGAGTTATCGGCAAAGGTTCACTTTTTGGTATGTTCCCTATATTTTCATTTCAAGTATCTGTCAGTATGCCTTTGGTGGAGGGTATCCAAAGTTCGAATTTCAAAAGCTTCCTACATAGCTCCATCCTACAACCCGACAATGATCCTAACTTCAAATTTCTAGATTCCAGCTTTATCGATTCAGCAAAATCCAAATTTGGTGCCGTTTAGTACGCATTAGTACAAATTTCCAAAACTTTCTACATATCCAAATCGCACATACCCCAATATTACAATGAGCCTAACTCCAAATTTCAGTGTTCAATTTTGTACTTTTCGTGCAAATAAGCAACAAATACCCAAAAAATACGTACATATCTTAATCCTACACTCCGACGGTATGTTTATTTCAAATTTCAGGATTCCAACTCAATCCGTAACCCTATTTCTCAAACTTAATTTGCATTCCAATTTTAAAGTTTTTAGCTCCATACATACGCATGCTATGAAATTGCACCAAATTTAGTACATTTTAGTACTTTACGGATCCTTAAAACTCGAACGTCCAAAAAACCCTTTGCTATATCTATTCTACACTCCATCAGTGACCCTCATTTCTAGTTTAAGCTCCACTGGTTCGCCAAATACAAATGGTTCCACAACTTTGGACCAAGATGACCCTCTCACCGATATTCTGTATTTTGAAATGCTTAGCAGAAAAGCTTGTAATTTGGTACACCTGATTCTTGGAGGATGTTGATCAATTAGATCAATGTTTTGTCATAGTACCGCCCCGTTCCATTTTGGGTGTGTTCATGGCGAATTTTTCAACCGATGAGACAGAACTTTTGCATTACTTATTTTTAGTGAGTACAAACATTCCTTAAAAAAGAAAACTTTACTTCGCAGAATATTTTAAGTATAGTCTCTTATTTTTAAATTTTTTGACATAGCTCCCATATAATGATCCCGTCCCATTTTCAATATGCTAACGGTGGACTTCTCTGCTTTGCTTAGTGATTTTGAATATGTTACCAATTAAAAGCTCTATTTTTAAGATTTTGTGTTTGTTTGCAAAAAAATATGTCAAATGTAAATGCCTAGTCATCGATTCAATCTAAACACCACTTGAGCTGCAAAATGTTTATACAGATTCCAAAGCATTATCGATCTGACAGCCAAAAACATAAACGCGTAGTATGTATTATAAGGGAGCATATACATACATTTACACACAGCAAAGGTACATAATTATGTTTACCATTTATATTCTGAAGTTCATGACCTCTTTAGAAACAGGTTTTCTTGTTTTGAATATTGAATGTTTGGCAAAAGCACAACGTGAAATGCAAAAACAAAGAGCTACGAAGAAAGAAGGCTAAATAGAAATCTGTAGTAATACTCACCATATTTTTATATTTTGTTCTTGATTGATGATAAGACAGAGGCAATCTTCTTGTGTTCACATTGAAATTCAATTATTTTTGGATTTGGATTTCTTTTTCGAGATTTTTGTTATTTCTTTTCGTATTTCCTGATTCATCTGTGTGTGTGGTACAGTCACATTCATTGAACAATGTTGTGTTAAAACATAAATTTGACTTAAATATTTTCTTTAATATAACTTAACTTAAAAAAACGTTATTCAAAATTTATCGGCTACATTTACATTAGGAACAGCAGTCCGCTAGTTTCTTTGTTTTCAGAAGAGAGGAAGAGGGGAATGTCATCGCTTACTACCGTTGCCGGGTGCTCTTCTTATGACTATTTCTATAGTCCATTAATTTCTCAATATATTCATCATGTTTAACAATGGTGGCCAAAAGACCACGAGCATTTACCGGCGACTCATCGGGACCGTAGTTTATTAATTCATTGTCCAAATTGGTCATTTTACCACCCAATGCCCTTAGAATGGCATCCCCGGCACATATATCCCATTTCTTAATTTTTGTTGAATGCAAATAGGCTGTGGCATTGTTGGCAACAACTTGTAGTACCTTATAGCCTGCACCAGCTGCAGTTAGGATATTGGAATTTTCACCAAATACTGATCGAGTCAAATCCTTGACATCCCCAGCATGAGAACGAGACACGGTAATAATTGGACTATCGGTGTTTGGACGATCTGGGTGGATTTGTGATAAATATTCCGACATGGAATGATCCACCCAGGCCCAGGCAGTTTCACCACTAAAGGGGCTGTGAATAACACCCATGACAGGTTCGCCGCGTACCGCAACACACACCATGGTGGTGACATATTCATATAATTGTTCTGAAAATGAAAACCAATTATTAATAAACTGTTATATAACATTAGCTAGACGGACCACGAACCTGTAAATTCCTGTGTAGCATCTAAAGGATCTATCCACACGGTAACATCCTTAATGTCCACCAATTTATCGGGAATCACAGCTGTTTCATGCAATACCGTAGGATCCAAATCAAATGTCACCGCCTCGGCACAGCTTTCCTTATCCTCTTCCGAGAAAATTGTGACACGTGGAAAGATTCTGTGCAGACCCTGCTTCATAACACAATGTGAACGACCATCCGCATCTGTGTACGGATCATTTGCACCCTCATCTGTTTTGCCTTTACTTTTCTCTTTGAGGTCTCGGGTCTTGGCCACCTCCAGTATCTCCAGGCCACCTTTTTGGGCGGCTTGTATGGCACCTATTAACAGCTTACGCATATTAACTTTATTCTGATTCCTCAGCATTCCATACATGGCAGGACGATGTTCCTCCTCGCCTCCACTAAACATATAGAAGAGGAAACATAGGACAACGATGGCAGCAATAGCTGCTGGCCCCCGATTTATTTTTATGCTTCGCCCATGCATTGTTGTTGTGGCAATGGCTTTTTGAAGACGACTATTTTGTAATTTTGATTTTATCAGCGTCAGCTCAGACATCCATCCGTTCTTGTGTCGTTCTCACTTGTTCTTGATTAGTGTTGTGCTAAGCTGCGCTTTAACCTCACGTCGGTCACGTATTAAGCGGCAGCGGCAGCGATATGGGAATGGTGCGTGCCTTCGAATGATTACAATGCCGTTTCTAAAGTTTTGACGGCGTTGCGGAATTGGACGAAACAGCTTTAAAACGTTACTGATAAAAGCCAGAATCAAAACAAACAAACAAAGTTTAGTGTATCTTAGGTCGAAAATCGGACGAATCGGGAAATCAAAACAAATGAACGATTAGGCTTCCTCAACAACAATAGGTTCGTTCGTTTACTTTCCCAGTAAAATTTACTCAGTAAGAATTTGCAGAGAGTAAATACGAATCTTTCCTTCTCAAGAGAGAAAACTGCAAAAAGTAAACGAACAACATCCAGTAAAAAGATTGTTTCGACACAGCTGATTAAAACAACAAACAAATTGGCGCAAACTAAACAACAGCATTTTTATTAGAAAAATGTATAACAAGCGGAAAATTGATGTTGTTTGTTTCCCACAAACATTTAAAAGGGTTGTGTGATATGGGGGTGGACATAACCGATGGTGTTCCAGACATGTTAGGGATGCACACTTTTTTGTTTGGATTTGGAACCTAAAAAATCGTTCGCCAATTACTCTTGTATTACCTTATTTTTAAATACTTGCGTTTTCTTCATCCATTTTTGTATTTAATGATACAAAATCAAAATAAAATTCACAAAACAATCAATTTTCTTGAGAACAATTTTTTGTTTGTTTACAAAACATAACAAAACAGCTGATTAAATATCAGCTGATGGTACAAGAAAATTCTTACTGAGTAAATTTTCCTTGTAAGAATTTGCAAATACTCAGTAACACAACTGTCAAATCTGCTCTCTCAATTCACTCTCTTTTACTGGACTTTTGGGTAAACGAACAACATTTTGTAATAATTTGTACAAATTCGTACAAATTATTGAGTAAACGAACGAACCTAATGTCAGCTGATATGCTATCCAATAAGAAATTGTTTCGTACAAGAACTGCAACCAAATTTAAAAACGATCCAAACGCAGATAGGGAAAAAGCAAATCGTAATAAAATTAAAGATGTTTACGTATGAGTGTGAAGCATAGCAGACGAGAACTCTATATAGAAAGAGACATGAAGAAATGAAAAATCAGCTGATAATAGGGATTAGTAAATCGACTTCCGACTAATCGATTAATCGACTTTCTGTATGGAAAAGTCTAATGCCATGTTCTGACGGGCATTCTAACAACGTAGTTCGCTCTCAGAATTACGTACATGAATTAACCCGTTCATACAACACTATTCTTAATTCATGTCATCAGAGTTTTTTATTTCAAACTTTTTGTTTCTTGTTTTATATCAAAATTGTAACATATTTGCGTGAATCACATATTGATCTAAATAGAAAAAATAATTCTAACTTTTCATTCATCATTTTCAATTTTACTGAAAAAGTTTGAAAATTTAAAAAAATTTTGTCATGCTGTTAAAATTAATTTATTTTCGATAAATTCTTTCAATTGTTAGAGATGGGACAAAATTCTTGGTGATTTAGAGAGTGATTCGAATTGAACAACGTACAAAAGTAGGTGTTCGCTCAGACAATTTTGGGGAACTAAGTAATTACATCATAATTAAGGGTCGAACAACAAATGAGAGAGAGAACAACGCTGTATATAACATAAATGTCGAAGTCGACTTTTGATCTTTATGAAAATCGGAAAGTCGACTTTTTAAGATAGACTTTCGATTTTCTTCATAAATATTTATTTTATTATCATGAAGCCCAACTTGGCCAAAAATTACACATTCCAGACCTTAATTTAATCTGTTAACAAAAATTCATATAAAAAAATAAAAATATTATAGGTGATTTTGCTCTTACGATAACACTTTTTTCCTTTATGCTATCGAAAATAATAACCACAAGGAAAATAACACAAACGCATATCGTTTCCTTGTGGTTGTTGTATTTTCGATAACATATAAAAAAGAAAAATGTTAGTGAATTTTGCCCTTAGTCGGTAAAAGCCGAAAATCATTTTGATCAGATTTGGCAAAATCGAAAGATTTAAAAGCCCATTTTTTAGTCAAAGGCAAAAGTCGAAAAGTCGGTTTCGGTAAATATTGATTTTTGATAGGAGATTTTGAACCCAATGAGAATCCAAAGATGGCCTATGAAAAATATAGAAAAATTGAAGTGGGGTTGATTGAGTTTCATGCCTTTTAGAGCAAAAGATCATCCATTTAAATATTTTTATTTATTTCTCTTTCGAGATGGGGTTGATCATTGAAATAAAACATATTTAAAATTAATTAATAATGGTGTGTTTATTTTCTAATAAAAATCCACACTTATTGGTGTGTTGGCCATTGAAAATTATTCTTAACAATTCAAGATTTGTGGTTCAGATGACAGGTGTTTTTTATTATTTCATTTAAAATAAAAACACAATTTTCTTTTTAATAGACCATTGTTTGTAAGTCCAATTTTCTTTATTAAATAATCAATAATTTACAATATATAATATAAAGTTGTAATATTCTTTTATACGCTTACAAATGTTATACAATAGTAATAATAATTTATTTATCAAATTACAATAGAGAGACGAAGATTTCATTTTTGTATAAATATTGTAGAAAATATATTAATTTATTTATATGACGATGTTTCTTTATACATTGCTCTCCTACAATTAACAACACTTACTAATACCATTGTTGTGTGAATATCAAATTGTAACTTTTTAAGTAAATGTTGCACAATTGAAGAAAAAATAAACATAAATTGTTCACTAATATCATTTAATGGTAAAAGTATTGGTGACAAAAAAGCAAAAGCTTTTTTATTTAAAGCGAACAAGGAATAAAAAACACATTAATTTTTTTAAATTTTGTAATTGGCTAATAGGAAGTAATTTTGTTTACAATTCACATTGGCTATAAGATTTTTTTGTTTATAATTTTTTTTTTAATATAAACTATTAACTATGGGGAAGCAATAGGGAATCTAATTGTATGTCATGTATAATTAATTCATGGATTAGGATGTTAGAGCAAAAAAAAAAAAATATATTGGAGATGTTATTCCCGAATAAGACATGCTTGGAAAGTGTGTTGGCCGTTTTAAGTGTTTCATAAGTACGTCGTACAGTCCAAAGTGAAAAAATATATGTAAAACATTTTTCTTTTTTAATAAATTATAAATAAAAGAAATGAGATATAAATATATCAAAAAAAAAAAAAAAAAAAAGAGAGGATGTAAATTAAATAAAATTCTCATCGATCACAAGATCGATTGAGTAATGTTACAAAAAATATATTTGAATAGTTTCATTCAGTGCATTTCAAAATAAATGTGAATTATTATAACACAAAGCTACAAAACAGAATTATTAGGTTTGAATAAAATACTCAATATTTCGAAATTATATCGCAAGACCATTTTTAATAGAAAAAATATCATTTAATTTTCATTTCAAGAAAATGCAAAGATATTTAATACCATGTTTTCATTATAAAAACAAACACAACTCAACCCACTCATCATTAACTTATTATGGTCCTCCTGATAGTTTGAAAAAATCGTACAAATTTTGTTTATAAGATATACATTCGCTGTGATAATTATTTTATATGTGTAATCGCTGAAATCAATACTGTGCTACAAAATCAACATTATATCTTCCCCGAGATTTCGTTATTTTAAACTAAATTGAGAGTATTTAAGAAAATGTTTGAAAATCGCTATTGGCCTCGTTTGAATGGAAATAAAATGAAGTTATCCAAAGTATTCAAATTAGCGTTTAGGGAAATTAGAGGTTAACACCAAATTTTATGAATTTTGTATGTGTGTATGTATAAAATGTGGTCCTGAATAACACATATTCTGAAAAAATTCAGAAAAAATTGTAATTATTCACTAAAATGTGGTTTGACTGTTAAGCAATGGCTACACAAAAATCGGAATGTAAAATTAAGTCATAACTTCCATATATTGGTTGTCTTCGGTGGGACAAAATAAAAAAAGAAAAAAAAAATAGAATCGAATAATTAGAACCGAATAAAATTACTTCTTTGGTCAGTAAAAACGACCTTGATGCTCCCAAGGACAGCTTAACAGGACCAAGTACATTAACCCCACAAAAAACAGCATTACTGTGTTTCCATCAAAATGAATACAAAAGAGATCGATGGTATACCTCATATATATCTTCACAATAACTCTTATACAGAATTTTATATTCAATACATAATTTGTTTAAATACTCTCAATAAAGTCTACAATTGGGCGCTAAGGATAACATTTAAGAATTGTATGTGATAATTTAAAAAAACACCTTAAATATATTCTAAATTTGTTCAGAAATTGTTCCAGCAGTCTGTGGCAACAAAGAAAAAAAAAATGATTCAAGATTGTATTGTTGGCAAGAAAAAATATTCGATTTTACAACATATGGGAAAATATAAAGGATGTAGAAAATGATTTCGCCCCCAACCCTAATGCGGATTATAATAGAATAAATTTAATTTTAATGGACCGGATGTAATGGAAATCGGACAATGAGGGTCATGTCTCAAGAACAAAAATATGTATGTAAAATATATCGGGATTCAACCAAAAAATCATTATATTAAATCTATTTTCAAATAAAATAAATATTTTTTTTCAATTAAATTTCAAAGGCACTAAAATGGAATTGGGGGAAAATAGGGCGTAAGTAAAATAATTACAGAGCCAATTAAGAGACCAAGAATTTTATTAGCGCCTCACAGATTGTTAGGATGTCTTTTGTTTTATTATTTTTAATTATTTTTTAACTTTTGGGAGAAAAAATGGAAGACTTTTTTCTTAAAAAAACACTTAGTCCAAATTTATTATTGCTTTATGTTAAAGTGAGGCATTATCATCATCATCTGTATCATCTCATAATTGACTCCTTCGTCTTCTTGTTGCCATGCTATATAAATATTTTGTAAATACTTTATGCATTGCCGCCATATTTAACTATGTATTTTTTGATTTTGTGCTAGTATCCGAAGAACTTGAAATACTTTTCTTACTACCGAATCCAAAACGTAAACCTTTTTTACGTTTCTTAACATTGCCACCACCATCACCTACAGCGGCTGCCGCAGCATTCTCTTCCGATTTATTTAGTTGCGTATCGCTGTGATAAGTCGCATCCGAAATATTTGTCATTGAATCCGTTATGTGTGAGGCCAACATTAAATCTTCCGATTTTAAACTCCCGGCCGATTGAAGAGTTGACACGGATGATAGGAAATCTCTATCGACGCTAGGAAATGTCATCGGTGTTACTGATTTGGGTGGCTTATTGATTTGCGATAGCAAATGATGCTGTTGCATTAGTTGTCGTTCCAGCGAGGCGGTTGAAAAACGACTGGGCGATTGTTGTTTGCTGCCGCTACTGGCCCCCTGTTCTGGTGCTGATTGCACTGATGATGATGTCGATGAGGTAGACTGTTGACTTGCGGTGCTGTGCTGTTTAACCATTTTCTTTGTTTTATTACCACCAGCGGTTACAGATTTGCCGCCAACCGTTGCTGTGGCTACTCCGCCTACAGTTATTGGTCCGGTATTGTTGTTGTTGATATTGCTATTGTTGGTTTTATTTAAAGTTTGTTGAATGTTGTTGTTAGGTGGTTGTGTTCTTCCCAATAGGGTATAAATATCTTTGGCTGCCATTAAATCCGAACTTTGCGATCTTAATAGAGGGCTGCAAAGGAAATGAATGAGGAATTGAATTAGTTACAAGAATATATTTTTAGTAAATGAATACAAAATGTTACAAAAATGTTATTTACAGTTTTAAATATTTAGACACACGCATTGCAAAAGGTGTAATCGGGGGAAAGGAACATATTTTTGAGACGGTCTACACTAAAGGTGATTTAGCTATTTAAAAAAAAAACTTTGTGAAAACTATTCTAACATATCAAAATGTGAATTTTTGATTTTTTAATTGTGAAATTAATCATGTCCCTATTATTTAGATGTATTCCTTGACATATTTTCAAAGATCCTACAAAGTATATTCATATAAGCGGCTTAAACATCTAGGTTAAATTTAGTACATCGGTCCATATCTTCAGTACAAAATAAAGAGCTTTGCACACTTCTTTGAAAAAAAAAAAAATTAAAAATTATCATTGCATGGTGTAATTACTTTGGCCTTCCAATTCTATTGTTGTAATAGAACTGCTTCATTCATTTTGAATTCTTAGAATGCAAAAAATGGATTGGTTTTCAGCAGTTTTTAAAAAATGTTACTAAATGTTATTGGTTTTAAATCAATCTACTGGATTTATATTGGTAATTTATAAATGGCCTTCTCCCTCCGTCATATAATGGAGGTTTTTAATTACACTAAAGCCACTCTCTAGCAAATTTTCAAGCAAAAAGTCATGAATATACTTGCACCGATAATTATTATTGTTAATATTACGGGAGTCTCTTAATACCACGATCAAATCTATGATCGACTGGAATAATAGTCATCCGGCGGTGTTGAAAACCATTGCTACCCAATATTGTAAGGTAGGGAAATGTTGAAGATGTATGAAAGCTATAGAAAGAGAGAGAGAAGAGGAGAGAGATAGAAAATAGACAAAACAAACCATTGTCCATTCATTTATTTTTTTTCTCAGGCTATGTTTAGATATGAGACAGGGAAAAAGCTTTAGGGGCTGGAAACAAAATTAGTACCAGTCTAATATTTTAGAATTCTCATTAAGGCTCATTAATGGCAAAAAGTTGAAAAAAAAAATATATATTTACTGACACATTTCTACACATAATTGCAAAGTCATTCAAGCGATACATAGAATAAACATTACACTTAATATAACCAGTAAGGAAAGTAGTAAAGTCGGACGGGGCCAACTATATGATACCTTTCATCACTATAGTTTTATTGCACATAACAATTTCATCTCGATGTTCCTTTGAAGGACAAATTTCCTCATTCGGGCAGATTTCAAATTTATGAAAATCGACTTATAGCAAACTTGATACACGCTATTCGGTATGCCGCACTGTTAAAAATTTAATCTCAATCAGACACCCGTTCGAAATATATATGAAAGGTATGTCTACAACTGCAGCAATTTCATCAAAACGCAACGTGTCAATGGGACAAACGTTAGGAGTTTGGTGCACCATTTACTTAAAATCGGACGAAAATATATATCTAAATTTGAACCATTTTTCTCGAAACTATACGCACATCGTTCTAGACTTAATTCAAGACGCTATGCCAAATTTACACAAATCGAAATATATATGGGACTTTGGTGCACCATTTACATCGGACGAAATAAATCTAAATCTGATTCGATTTTCACGAAACTTAGCACACATTATTCTAGACTAAATTCAGTGCGCTATACCAAAATTTGTGCAAAATGATTTTCATGGACTTTGGTGCACCATCTACCTAAAATCGGGCTAAACTATACATTAGAGCTATATCTAAATCTGAACCGATGTTCACGAAATTTAACACACGTCTTTCCAGACTTAATTCAGTACGCTATGCCAAAATTCGTGCAAATCAAATTATTTTTAGTGACTTTGGTGCACTTTTTACCTAAAATCTTGCGAAACTGTATATGGAAGTTATATCTAAATCTGAACCGAGTTTCAGGAAACATAGCACACGTTTTTCCAGACATAATTCAGTAAACTATGCCAAAATTCGAAAATATATATGGGAGCTATATCTGATTCTGATCCGATTTTCAGGAAACATTACACACATCATTCAGTACGATATACCAAATTTCGTGCAAATCGAAAGATATATATCTACTCTAGTGCACCATTCACATTAAATCGGGCGAAACTATATATGGGAGCTATATCTACATCTAGACGGATTTTCACCAAATTCAATTGGATTCGTCCGTAGGCCAATTAAATGAGCTGCACCACATTTCATCTAAATCGGATTATAAATGCGACCTGCACGTTGTTTACAATTTTACATCAACAGACGGACGGACGGACATGTATAAATCCACTTTAATACCTCAGATGTTACTTATTTTCGAATGGGACAATGTGTGAGTGCAGAAAATTTAACTCACGGATCAAAAGGGCTACAGTTGTCAAAGTTCAGCCTTGAAAATCACAATTTAAAAATAAAGAACTTCCAGCATTTTTAACATGATATTGAATTACATTTTAAGTGATCAATTGAATTACATTTTAAGTGAATTATTTATACTCTTTCGAGTCGATCTCAATGATCAAAGTTTTCCTGGCTTTCCTTTTCATTGCAAAACTTAGATCATCTTATAAATTATGTACCGACACCCTGACACTTACATTTAAACAACTAATAAAAACAAAAAATTATAATACACAAAATAAATAAATATTGAAATCATAAAAAATAATAATTATTATTTTATTAATTTACATAAAATTAATTATAGGTGTGAGATAAATAGATATTGGGATGAAAGTTAATGAAATTACACATATTTATACAATAAACAATAATATCGAGTAATTTTTATGAGGAAAATTATTATTATTATATTTTAATAGCATAGTATGTATGTAGTCGTATCAAGTCTATCAAGTTGTGGTATAATTGTGGCACACAGAGACAACAACAAAAATTCATGTAGTAGATTTTTGTTTCGAGTTTCTGAAATTGTAAAAGAAAATCGAAAAACAAAAAATCTAAATTAGAAAAAGAAAATGTTAATGCTGGAACTATCAGGTCAGAAGCAAAAAAAAAAACACAAAGAGAGGGAGGGAGAGATGGGTGTACAGAGAGGAAAAGAAGGACATACAATAACAAACATCATGCTTGATTTAATTTTTGGAGAGGGGGATGAGAGGAGGATGGGGCACAAATCTTCAATCTATATGGCTAACCCTTAAACCACTGGAACCATTCCCACATTTTCAAAACTTGATAGAATGACTTGTAATTTGAATTAGTTTCTCAAGCCCTTGGCGTAATCTATAAATATTTTACTACTAACATTCAGAATGTAGTGATTTAAGGGCTAAGGTGTATTCTGGTAAAGGGGTGTAAACATAACAAAGTCATGCTTAACAAATGCTAGGGAACACAAACAACATGTTCTTTTGCAAAATATTAATGGGAGACTTTTGGGGGAAAGAAAACACTTTTCGGGAGTTGTTCAATAAGTTAAGCAACCACAAACCTTTGGTTTGATCTTCGTGGTGGAGGTATTGGTGCACGACCACCTCCACCTAGAGGAGGATTACTACCACCACCACTTGATGGTGGTGTCGCCGGTTGTATTGGTGTATTAATGTGACTACTAGTCGTTGCATTTGTCACCGCGGTCGTTGTCGTCAACGACAATGACACATTACTATGATTGACTTTTTTAGTACGCGGTGGTACTGTAATCGATGAACGATCTGAACGTTCGGATGATACTGAGGGACTGTGACGATTACCGTCATGTATCATAAAAACACTAAACGTCGAAATAATTATAGAAATAAATAGTAATAATAAATAAAAGAAAATAAAATAATTGTAATAAATAAAAATTAAGATAAAAAATGAGAAAAAGAGAATGACAATGAAAAAAGTAACACAGTGCTATAGGCGAAAGGATCCAATCTGTCAATACATTTTAAGGACGATTGATAGTAGTTATTTTTTAAGAATATTTTTTTAAGGACGACGAGACCAAAAAACGTTGATTCTCTGCGAATATTTTTTTCAAGGGCCATGAGACCAATAAGCCTAGATTTTTTTCGTGGAGGTGACATCAATAGGCGTGGTTTTATGTATTAATATTTTCAAGAGCCATGCCTAGTTTTTTGTTAATTACCCTTTAAGGACCATAACACCAATGTTCATCCCTGCAATAAGCGTGAATTTTTAAAGAATATTTTGTCAAGGACCACGAGTAAAATAAGCAGGGAGTTTTAAACAATATTTTTTCAAGGACCACAAGTACACTTATCGTGCATTTTTTAAGAATATTTTTTAATGACCACGAGTACGAGTAAGCGGCGATTTTTAATGAATAATTCTTTAAGGACCACCAGTAGAATAAGCGGAGATTTTTAAATAATATGTTTTCAAGGCAAAAGGAAACGAGATAGACACATTGGTCCGTCCGTCTGTCCATGTTAAATTGTAAACAAATTACAGGTCACATTTTTCATTCGAATTGGATGAAATTTGGCACAGCTCAATTATTTGGCCCAAGGAGGAACCCTATTGGAGTTGGGAAAAATCGATTCAAATATAGCTCCCATATATTCGTCCGATTTAAGGTAAATGGTGCACAAAAAAATACCTATAAATCTTTCGATTTGCACGAGATTTGACATAGCGTACTGAATTCAGTTTAGAAAGATGTGTGTTAAGTTTCGTGAAAATCGGTTCAGATTTGGATATAGGTCCTACATATATTTTTCTCCTATTCTAAGTAAATGATGCTCCAAGGACCCAAAATATAGAATGCATCTGTTGAATATACCAAAAGTGGTGAAGGGTATCATATAGTCGGCCCCATCCGACTTTACTATTTTCCTTACTGGTTTAAGAATATTTTTTTCAATGACCGTGACCAATATGCGTCGATTTTTTAAAAATATGTTTTCAAGGATCATGACACCCCACAATCTTGAATTACTAATATTTTTTGGGGATCATGACACCAATAATGGGGGATTATAAAACAAAAATGTTCAAGGGCCATAACAGCCACAGACTTGGATTATTACAAAATACATTTCTAGCAACGCCAGACCGATAAGCGTGAATTTAAAAGATTTTTTTAAGGACCATGACATCAAAACACCGCGATTTTAGGAATATTTCTTTAAGGAATATGAGACCGATAGGAGTCCAATTTTAAAGAAAAGCCATAAGACAATTATGTGTGGGTTTTTAAAATTATTTTCCATGGACCATTACTTCCATATAACTTGATTTGTAAGGCTATCAGAAGAATATAGTTTCGATTTAATCTGGGACCACTTCAGCTACAAGTGTTAATTTCATTTCATTTTAATAATCCTCTGGGTTTTTTGTCTAGTTTTTAAAAGCGTTATCACCTCAGGTATAGCACTGTGTTATTTTGATTGATTGAACTAACAAAATACAACAACAACAAAAATTATTAATTCTATGTTAGCAAAGAGTAGAACAGAAAAATGAATTCTACAAAAAAAAGAACAACAAGAACAAAACTATACCTGTCATTATATGATGCCGATGTTGCAGCCGCTGCAGCATTACTCGAATTTACAATATTCGCAGCATGATTGCTGGTCACAACCCCACCACCAATATGATTGTACGCATCTAATGGCGATGGTGTTGGCAATGGGGTTCGTTGAGACATTGCCGATGTTGTTATGGCACTGGCACTTATGGTTGCCGTCGGTGCTGTACCCAAATAAAATTGCACAGATTGAGATTCCACATTATCTTCACTGCCCGATGATTCATCACGTGCGGTATTCGAACTACTATTCAAAATGGCAGATCCACTGAGGGCCGAATTACGATTATAACCATCGATAATACCTGGATAAATATATAAAATTTCTTTAAACTTTTAATGATTTTGTCCTATTACAAGATAATAGATAGAATTCTAGAAAGATGAGACTAGCGGGAGAGTTGTATTAATAATTTCAGGGAGCGGGCGATAGGGAATGTTGTTAGCACATGGAAACTAAAACTAATGGCATTTCGGCGTTAGGAAATGATGCTGCTTGTTATTATTGTTGTTGTTATTTAAGTGACTGTTCAATACAGTCAAGTACAAATACATATGTATGTATGTCAAACAAAGGGGAAGAAGGTAGGGTGGACAATGATTAAATAATCAGGGTAAAAGAGAAAAATTTAATTTTCGCCCTACTTGTTATGTTGCCTTTGAGAAGTAGGGAGTTCTAAGGGTTATATTTAACATTAAATGCGCCGACCCTAAATGTATGTATGTATGTTTGGCGTTTCTGTGTTTAGTCACATAGTTTTTGTTTATAATGCGAGAGAATCAGTTGGTGAGTGTAAGAAAGGTAAGAAGGAGTTAATATTTTTTGCATCCATCATGCATCCAACACAAAAAGACAATCGAACGAACGAACAAACAAACAAACAGACACTTAACATATACTATTGTATGAATTAATGGTAAATTAACTAAAAATTAGAAATAGACAGACAAAAATTACAAATCACCGGTTTCAGCTTACCTGGTCGTAATGAACCTCATCATTGTCATCCAGGTTTTTACATTTTTTTGTATAATGTGCCTAATTGATTTTCCATTCCATTATTCAACCGATACGTTTTGGTTATGGAATAATTTTTGTATTTATTTGGAGAACATGAACAATAGTTTTGAATTGAAAAACATTAAGGAATTGCTTTTGTAATAAAGCTCCATGAGTCTTTAGTGGCAGTCCGTTCGCCATCGAGTCAATACTTACAGTAAAATTTTATTCTATCGTATGTATACTTTAATAACCCTTCCGGTGATTACTGTTTCGCTTTCTAGTTTAAATTTATTACAATTGTCTTTTATGTTGGACATGATGCATGGTATAATTTGGGTTATTCCAATACTTCAGAAAGTTTAAGAGGCCCGAAAAGGTGAAATTGGTATTTTATTTTAAGAACATTTTGTCAAGGACCATGGGCCGGCCAGATCGTATATTTCCAATAAACGTATATTAAAAAAAAATAATGGTCATGAAACCAATAAACGTGGATTTTTTAGCACAGATTTTTGCGAATATTTTTTTGCAAATCATGAGACTGTTAAGCATAGATTTTTTATGAATATTGTTTTCAATAAGGGTAGATTTTTGACGAATATGTTTTCAAGGACCATGAAACCAAAAAGATTGAATTTTTAAGAATATTTTTAAAGGACAATGAGCGTGAATTTCTTAAGATCTTTTTTTCAATTAACATTAGACAAATATACGTGTTTATTTAAGAAAATTATTTTCAAGGACCATGTGGTAAGTTTCGTGAAAATCGGTCCCGATTTCGATATAGCTCTCATATATATATATATATATATATATTATATGGTGCACCAAACTCCTAATGTTTGAGCTATTAACACGAAATTTTGCCCAACTTATCAAATTGAGACTTGAATGATGTTATTGTGTTTTGTTGAAATTGGTGCAGATGGAGCCATAGCTTCCATATGTATTTCGAACGGATGTCTGATTGAAATTAAATTTTTAACAATTTTGCTATAATCGTTCTTCATAAATTTGCCCCATGGCACTCTAACTCTGCCCGAATAACATTAAATTTATCATAGGTTGCGGAAAGACATGGGTATGTTCCTTCGAGGGAACATTGAAATGCAATTGTAAGGATAAATATGTACAATATACCCAAAGTGGCCCAGCCCGACTTTACTACTTTCCTTATTGGTTTAAGAATTTTTCTTGTCATGTCGCACAGTTTTTGTTTTTGAGAGTTTTTGATAAAATATATTCTAATTGGATTTGGTTATTTCCTTTTTCACAATTTATATCTGTTGTATATAACCCTAACTAGTTTTGAAATAAATCTAAAAGAACTCAGGTATTCATCTTCAACGTATAACAAATTGTCTCTGATATATTCCAATATAATATTTCAACAAGACATATTTGCGGAATTCCAGACCAATATGTCTGTGTCCACAACACATGATGTATGTGTAATGAGTGTCAGACCAAGACACTTCCCTATGAGACCATTTAACGTAATTTTATGGTGACACTTTACAATGACATGTGAAAATAATTGTTTTATGTGTTATCGTTGTTAATTGGCAAACAACATAAAATCAGACAATAACCTCTTCTCACTCTGCAGCATACCACAAACATATAAATATTTGTTTTGTTTTTTATAAATCACCTTTGTTCTTAATAAATTTGTACATATGTACATTAATAAAGTCCATGGCGGTTATGAAGAATCAACAAATAAAATTCATTCTTTTGGAATCACGAGAAGTTCTTGATAACCGCGCCGAGGGCTTTATATATTAATTAAATTTAACAAGAAGAAGAAGAAAAATACATTCATAAACAACAAATATTTGAAATTTAACAATATTTAATAAACAATAAATAATAACAACAAGCAAGCACCGGAAAGGATTAAAGCATTTCAGAGAGATACCACACACTGTGAAACCAAAATAAAAATACAATGAAACTGGTAGATAAATACAAAAAAATAGTTGGTTTCTTGTATTTACAACAGAACATATGGAAAAAACACAATTAAAATTTTCAAATCAAAATTTGTTTTTGTTTTTATTATAAAATTTAAGTGAAATGCTATAAGTAGGTATGTGTATAAAATATAAATGTAGATATAAAAGAAAAAAAGAAATAAAATAAAAATGGATACATACAAAGATAATATTGTACGTTGCCAATATAAAAACTGAGGGATATTAAAAAAACAAACCGAAAATAATAAAACTAACAACAATTAACATTAGAAATATAAAAGAAAAAACAAAAAACTTTAATTGAATTTTAACGCCCATTGGCAAAGAATGTAAACAGGATGGATGTAAAGGTAGGGGGAGTGGTTGGGGAAGAAACAAATTCACAGTTTAACATTAAACAAATAAATTGAATGCAAATAAAAAAAATTCTCAGTACTAAAACATAAATTCAATATACAATCGAAAGGGGTTGTAATGGGCTATGCATAATTTTTCAAATTGTTTTTTAAGTTAGTTCCAAAGAGTCCATTATAACCCCTTGTGATTGATTGATTAATATTATTGCACTAAATTGCTTAAATGCTTAACTTAACTAATATTCAAAATAACAGTGGTTGTGTTTAATGTTTTCTTTAGTTTGTTTTTTTCGGGTAGAGGAATATGAAAACTGGGAAAACCGATATTCGTTTGTAATCAATCGTTAAATGCCATTTAATGATAAACTATACGATTGACATGAATTGGAAAAAGTATTTCTTATTTTTGTGTCTAAAATATATCACACTATTTCACATTGTTGGTCTGGGGGGTTGGTCGTGTGTGGTTCGGTTGAGGAGGTTGATAGTAAGTTGTAGTAGTTTCATTCAGCTGAGATCAAGGAAAAGTTTTCAAAATTTAGCTTACCTTGAACAGATTCATCATCTAATTCATCTGAGCTGCTTGTAATACGACCTGTAAAATAATTTAAATATGTGTTAATTGGATATTTGGTTAGCACATCTATTTTGTTGTTATTATTTTTTTTTTTTAATTTGGACTAAAAATAAATTCCTGAATTTCATTCATTTCGCATTAATTGTTAATAATAAACATAATGAAGATTAAGACGTAAAGTAGTAATTAAAACAGTGATTGTTTTATCGGACATTGTTAAATTAAAAAAAAAGTAAGGAAAGTAGTACAGTCGGACGGGGCCAACAATATGATACACTTCACCCCTTTGGGTATATTCTACATAGTCTCCTCTAACCTTTTCGAAAGGACATTGACATGAAACTGAACGGAAGACATATAAGAACTTTGGTTCACCATTCCTATTTAATCGGACGAAAATATATATGGGAGCTATATCTAAATCTGAACCGATTTTTTCCAATTTCGATAGGGTTCGTTTTTGGGCCAAATAAATGAGCTGTACCAAATTTCATCCAAATCGGATGGTAAATGCTACAAACGGACGAAAGGACGGACTTGCATAAATCGACTCAGAAAGTGAACCATGGGTCTATCTCGTTTCCTTTTGCCTGTTACAAAGACATAATACCCTTCACCACAGTGTGGTGAAGGGTATAAAAATATGGATGTCCTAGATAAATGTATTTCTCTTAAGCTGGGTCATGTCCCTTTCTTAAGTATTACAAACTATATGTTATGGGCAAATTGTGCAAGTAATCGACAGGATTGCTGGGAAAATATTTTTTTACCATAACAATGTCTAATACTATTTGTTGGTAGAGAGAACCTTCTTCTGCAGCATAAACACCCTCGACTGATCTCTCTTCTAGTTAAAAGATATTTGAAAGATGGGCCGTTTCATGAGATAGAAAATCTCCGACAGATGTTATTTAATTAGAAAACATCGGACAAGCCTCTCTTCTGGTTATATGTATTTCTTCTATAACTTCAAAATTTTAGGCTGGCCTCTCTTCAAGTTAGAAGAAATTAAAAGATAGGTATTCACTACTACATAGAAAGTCTTCAACAAATGCTTTCTTATTTTAAGAAGACATAGGTGTTACGTACTAGGAAGACAAGGGTGGCTATAACACCTTCCCTTGGTCTTTATACCTATTTTACCTTCCACAGGTATTCGTTTTTCTATAGCTTCAACATCTTCGGTGGTCTCTCTTTTCCCGTCTAGTTTTCACCCAATCAAAGACATTACTCTCACGTAGATGAAAGACAGATCCGATGTGTCTAAAATGTCTTAGCATGGTCTTCTATTACTAACAGATCTTCAAAATGTATTTTATAGTTCGAAAACATTGGACAGAATTACTCTTCCGAATATATGACACTCTTCTTCTAATCCTGCTGCTGGATGACAGGTCTCACATGGCTAGAACATCTTCGCCTGATCTCTTATAGCCAAAAGTCCTCTATAGTGTCCTATATATAATGAAGTTAAAGACGTTCTTTAGAATAAGTACCTTATATAGATCTTCTATATCTGAATGTCAGATAAAATTATTTTCTAGCCACCTTTTATAGGTCTGGATTACCTGATCTCTTATAGCCAAAAGTCCTATATATAATGAAGTACAAGTTGACAAGCATCCCACAAGTCTCCTACTGTAAAAATACATCTGTCATATGGACAGGTTTTTATAGGTAAACAAAATTCTGAAATGAAAATCATAACTTTTACTAATAAAAATTTATTGAAAAAATTGTATCTGGCAGTGTCTGAACATCAAAGAAAGAGACCCATTAAAAAAATTATTAAAAAGCTCCCCTTCAACTGAAAAATTTAAATTATTTTCTTAAATAAACCCCTCTATATATTTCAAGGACCATATCATCACGTGACACATAAAATACGAAAAGCTTCTTAAAAAACGAAGACATTTTCCACAACTCACCTTTTGTACAACAACAACATGGAGGGGAAAATCATAAAGAGAGATTTTCATCGCATTTCGTTTTTCAAGTCAAGCCAAGCAATAAAGTTTGAATTGTTTGCACACAGCTATTCATCACGGTATACATATGAATTTGGATAGAATTGTTATATCAAATTCCTTTCAATCCTCAAACTATGTAGCCAATTATTATTCTTATAACAAGTATGTAGATTTTTGGAGTGGGGCCTAAAACTGTTCTGTTGGGTATATAGCAAAAGTGGAAAAATGAGTATTGAAATGGTAGGGAAAAAATCTAGCGTCTTTGTTTCCAAAGCATACAAGCGACCCACACACCATAAGCTACTCTCATTCAAAATGGCAACTAAGCTTCAATGGACAAACACTTAAGACAGGGACACGTAGCACATGTACATAAAACACTATTCGTTGCTAAACATTGACTACAAGAAGTATTCCCTTTTTCAAAATACGTAGTTACAGATATAAAAAAAAATATTTGAACTTACCTCTCGAACTTTTAATAGAAGAACCACCACCATTGCGGCCATATAAAACACTTTCCAAGTACGATAAACCATTGTTGTTGACAATATTCATGCCTAGGCACTGTTCAATTTGTTTCCATCTGTGTAGTCGTTCTTGCAATTCATTTGTTACCTCGCCCAAAGAGTTGCGGGCCTCAACGATAGAACGATCAACATCATCTATACTCTTGCCATGTGTCGAGACAAAAGCACCCACTAAACTAGAACGTTTCTTACGCAATTTCTCACAAGCTTCACGGGCAGATTGTAATTGTTTTTCGGCGGCAACACGTTTTTTCAAATGATTTTTACTTTCCAATTCATATGTATATTGCAGCCATGACTGCAGTTGGGGTGGTGGGGCCCAACAATTGTCGACCAATTCAATTTCGGCACGTGATAGTTCGGTGCGCAACATTTCAATTTCTTTTTTCAGCTGTTGTACTTCCAAATCGGAATTGGAAGATGTTAAGGTGGGTACTTCTTTAAGGCGACGCTCTAAATCCATTTTTTCCGTGGCAACATTTTCTTGCTCTAGCCGTGCCCGTTCCAATTCCTATTAAAAAAAGGAATATTATTAATGAATTTGTAGTGTATTATGGCGATAAAGGAAAATACCTTTTGCATTTCTTGTAAACTTTGTTCGGCCCTTTGTAAACCCTCCATGTCCTGGGCCATACGTCGCAAATGTCTTTTGGCGTTTTTATTTTGTTGATAGGCATACCAGCAACCTATTATAGCACTTAACAGTAATGTAACTAATATATAATCCTTCCAGCGAGTACCAGTCTCTGAAATTAAGAAAAAAATAATTATTTGAAAAAAATCAACATTTGTATAGGTTTCCAGGGCCTACCTCTTGGTGGTCCAAATAGTACCACATCCATAGCTTTAAGAGCAATTTTTTGTTTATGTATGGGATCCTTAATGCCCAATACATTACTAACATAGTGCATATTGTTAACAGCCAATCTGGAAAAGGAAAATATTTAGAAAAAATTCGAATAATATTAACTGTTCAATAACTTACCTTGGCAAGGCTGCTCCCGATACTTTATGTTGCTTAAATAGTTCCACATATTGCGGCAATTGCACTGATTGAGCCAACCAATCGGTAGTTTGTTCAATGGTCCAATTATGAACCTATTTTAAATTGAAAAAAAATATGAAAGAATTAATGAATGTTGATTTTGCAACATAATTGGAAACATACCTCAGATCTCAACCATGCTTCCCATAACTCCTTAACAGAAATATGCATATCATCATTGAAATGGAAAGCTTTTTGACGCTTCTCATAGCCAGAGTCGTATTTTAATTCCTCGCGCAAGAACTGCAAATAGAAATGAAAATAAATGTTTTTAGGAACGAAGTATATAAGGATATAAGAATAATAATATATTTTAAAGGCCAACATATGATTTTAAAAGAGAATTTCGAAGGATTTTTCCGGTTTCAACAAATCAACATCATTGTTTAAGATCATTTTAAGGCATTCAGATTGCCTTTGAAAAAACTTTTATTGCAAGAATATAAAAAATTGCAATACCCTTCTTAAAAAACTAATCATTAACAAGTTAAAACGCGTTGGATATATCCACCATAGATCAGTATATCTATGGTGTACAGGTACTTGAAATGGAAATATAGGGAACATACATTTTTAATTAGCCTTATGGCTAATTAGGGTACATACAAATGTGCCTCATCGAAACATTGGTTCTAGACCTCCTTCTGGTACCTCCCACACAGGGGCTAGGACTAGGCCTAAATGCGGGTTATAGTTCATATATAGTTCATTATGGAACCTTACGTTCTAGTTTTTTATCTCGATATCCTCCGCAGGTGAAATGAGAATAACAGAGTCTTCGAACCAAACCCAAAACGCGGAACAAATCAGATAACTGTTTTAATATAAAAAGGAGGTTATATAGGGACTACCCCAAAAAGGGGGTAGATTAATAGATGTTTTACCTTATAGCGAATTCAGTTGATAATCGTGCTCAAGAACCCCAAAATACCGAAAATTGTGGGGTACGCATATATGGGGGTTATCTAAAAAATTGACCTATATTCATAACTTTTTTGTGTAGAGATTTGGTACCTATTAAGAATTTAAAATACTAATTTTCAGCCAACTCGGTGGAAAAATACGATAAAAGCCCACAAAATACTGAAAATTAGGAGGTAACGTTATATGGGTGCTAACAGAAAAAGTGGACCTATATTTATAATTTTTTGTGGAGAAATTTAGTACCCAATAAGAACCCAATATACCAAATTTCAGCGAATTCGATTGAAAAACGCGCTCAAGAACCCCAAAATACCGAAAATTGGGGAGTACCCCTATATGGGAGCTATGCCTAAACGTGAACCGATATATCCCATTTTCGAACTTTGCCTGCCTGCAGACAAAAGACCACCATATCTCAATTCCTTCAGAAGATAGCGTGATTACAACAGACGGACGGATGGACGGACATGGCTAGATCGTCTTTCTTGGCTAGATCGTCTTTCGATGAGTTACAAACGGAATGACAAAATTAATATACTATGGTGGAGAGTATAAAAACTTGTCGAACTGTAATCCCCAAAATTTGTTGTTGATTGTTTTCACGTGCCCACAACAAAAAAGCACACAAAAGCAGAAACCTCCAATTCAATAACAATAACTCTGGACGGACGCAATATTTGAGAGTCCATATAAAGGCATTAAAATATGTGTGCCAAAAATAACTGGACTACATTTGTGTCGTGTGCCTTACGCGCATACCTTTTGTTACTTTTTTGGAGGGGGGAAAACCACAAAAACACACACACACATGTACTTAGAGATATTTAAAAAATGCAACTACAGTAACGACTTACATCATCCGATTCACTCAAATCGATATTGCCATTATCATCGTCGTCCAACTGTTGATGTAAAGTTCTAATGGCTTCCATGCCCAAACGATCTTGAACATTATAACAATCGATATCATCAGCATGGCAAGCACCATCGGCAGAACCACTTCCTCCTAGAGAGCCTAAAATAGGGAAATGATTATTGAAATTATTATTAATGGATATGAATATGGGGAAATAATGATGACGATGAAATCATTACTTACTAAATTCATTACTAACAGCCTGTGACATGGCTTCGCTTAACAAATTGTAGGTATTTTTAGGTTCAGCATGACCACTGTGTGAGGGCTGCTGATGATACACAGCCGGTTGATGTTGCTGTTGTTGTTGTTGGCTATTTATCACAGCCGCCTGTGATGGATGCTGATGATGTGGTATACCGCCGCCACCTATGCCATGGGAAGAATACTGATGTTGGTATTGTTGCGGATGATGATGCTGTTGCTGCTGGTGTTGATGCTGCGCCTGCTGCTGTCCAGCATGATGAACCGCCGCCGGGGCTTTTTGCTGATGTATACTCGGTGGTCCATTATCCACCGCTGCCACCGCCGGTATCTGTGTACTATAGTGACTATTGCCAGCTATTGTATCACCCGGCGAACTACCGCTACTGTGGACTAAGCATTTGTGTGAAGTTAGTGTGGTGAATATTGTAAAGGTTATTAAAACTTTTTTAAAAAACTGCATTCTGTCTTTTCTGTTTTCAATGTGTTTAGCGCGTTCCTGGTGGCGTCCGCCGAACACACACAGCACTCTGCAAGGCACACAATTTTATGGTGTTCTTTGATTTTTTCGTTAAAATATATTAACTATTTTAAATGGTTAATATCAAAATTGAAGAGATTTATAAGGGAAGCTGTTGAGAAAAAAAGGAAAAAATAAATCAATATTTTGCATTTATTTTAGTGCAGTGTAAAAGCAGTGAGCAATTATGAGTATAAATTGACGTCTGAAAATACTCGTGAAGAATCAGCTGTTCATTATTTATCTTTAGATAAGCACCTTTAACAAATAAGTATATAAAATTAGTTTAGAAATTATCAACGTCTATGAATAATTTATTTTTTATTTGTATTATTATTATTGCGACGAATCTTGGCCGCAGATAAGGGAGAGAGATGTAAAATCTTACTCAAAAAATGTAAACAAAACTTCGTAATAACAATTTGTTTTTTGTAGATCACAAATTTCCACAAAAATCAAATAGGTTTCAAACCTGTATATTTTTTAAATGTTTCATTAAAGCTTTATGAAGCTACCAACCATATAAACAGCTTACTCTATACCTTTCTGAAATTCAACAACGGCCGGACGGCATATAGAACGATTGTCGATGACATATGTGAAAGGACGCAATACCGGAAAAGAAAATCCCAACAACAAAGTACCCCAAAATGTTGGCTGGAAATTTCGATAGCTTATTTAATATTAGAAAGAATAACAAGGACTCAAATCGCTTGCGGGCAGCCCTTGGGAAAATGACACAGAAAATCTATTACAAACTTTTTTAAGTGATTATTTATACTCTTTCGAGTCGATTGATGGTCTAAGTTTTGCAATGAAAAGAAAAGCCAAGAGAAGAACCTACGTACCCACCATTATGCGACGCGTTTTGTCGTTGGTTAAGCGACTCATCAGGCATATTGGGCTATGTGGCTTTACAAAGGTCGTACGTTGATATCTTGTATTTATTCAACCCTGATGCGAAACTTGCATATGCGAATTAAATTCAAATTTGTCAAAGTTCGACATTTGTCTTCATTCTAGGAACCGGAAAGAGTATAATCACTTAAAATTACTTTCAAATGATCACTGCCCTTACAAGGCAAAAATTCAAATAACAAAAATCTATTACAAACAACTAAAAAGTGTCAGTCTTTTAGTAACTCAATTGGAGACTGTTGGAATGTTTAACAGATCAATTAGTTCTCATACAGGCCTATGTATGCTTTGCTTGCTCGCCTGCTCTGGAAAAAGTAAGATATGACGCTTTTTGAAATTGGATAAGCACTCCTTTTTATATCCTTTGTGCATATATTTGTAACAGGCAAAAGTAAACGAGATAGACACATGATTCCTTTTGGGAATATGCATAAAATCACTTTTTAAGTGGATTTATGCATGTCCCCCCGTCCGTAAATTGTACAGGTCGTATTTTGGATTCGAATTGGATGAAATTTAGCACAGCTCATTTATTTGGCCCAAGGACGAACACTATTGAAAATGAGAAAAATCGGTTCAGATTTAGATATATATTTTCGTCCGATTTGATGTAAATGGTGCAACAAAGTCCCTACATATCTTTCGATTTACATGAAATTTGGCACAGCGTACTGACTTAAGCCTTGAATGATGTGTATTAAGTTTCGTGAAAATCGGTTCAGATTTAGATATAGCTTCCATATATATTTTCGTCAGATTTTATGTTAATGGAGCACCAATGCCAATACCAAGCATAGAATGACGTAATTGCGTCTTGTAGAAATGTAGACATAGCGCATGGTAATAGAGCTCCAAATAATCAACGGGTGTCCGATTAAGATTTGCTTTATTATTTTATCCCATTCTAAACTCTATATTTGTCCAAATGAAAAAAATTGGTATAGGTTAAAGAATGAAATTTTCCATGTGTACAAAATTGTTTAATTGCGTTTTGTAGAAATGTAGACATAGCCTTTAGATAAA
Organism: Musca vetustissima; assembly: GCF_032173495.1. NCBI lineage: Eukaryota > Metazoa > Arthropoda > Insecta > Diptera > Muscidae > Musca > Musca vetustissima. The sequence continues at coordinate 150,524 of NW_026876430.1, read as the reverse complement.
GATGGGTGAATGGATTGGTCTAATTCGGTTCACCTTTAGATAAAGATGGCATATTGTAATTGATCCAATTTTATTTTAATGGTTTTTGAAAAATGCGACGTCTGTTAGAAGGTATCTGTTAAATATATCCATAGTCGTGAAGGGGTTTTACTTGTTGTACTTAATTCCAATTTATTAGACATATCATAATCTCAGCGACTAGGCAAAGTCCTTGCATTCTTGTTCGCATTTTCCATTGAATATGACATCTTATGTTTAAACATGTCAACACGTCACTGATATCAAAACAAAAATACTTCACTTGAACTTTGTTTTGTTTATATATCTCAAACTCTGTGTAGCTAAACAGTAGTAGGGTATTGCAGCCATTCGGTCCTGTCGGATCCCCCACCCAAACCGCCAAACAAATGTCATTGTTTTTCTTACATGACAATTGCTGTAAACTTTTCTCAAGTTCAAGTACACATTGGAATTGTATGACAACAAGCTGGCCCACATTGACGGGCATACAAGGTATATACATATATATGTATGTACATAGAATGACAACAACAACAATGTAAATAAAATTCCGAATAAAAATAAGAGTCTAAACAAGTTTTAGATATTATTGGTGTTGTTGCTGCTTTTTTGATGACTGATTTTTATGAGATACCGTGCAGGCATCGTGTTGAACCTTCAAAAAATACAAAAAAAAAAATCCGAAACATATTTACTTGTTTGTTTTTGTTTATTATTATTTTGAACGTGTGTTGTTGTCGCTGTCCGTCCGTCCGACTGCCGTCGTTGTTCGCATTATTCATATGTTGCTGTTGCGTATCCAGGTGCGAGCTTTTATTACTTGATTTTTGTTTGCAATTACTGTTCTGTAGTTGTTGTTGTTTTATTTCACCGATACACAATTAATTAAAATGTTTTTTCTTGTATGTTTGTCGGTCTGTCTCTATATATACATACACTGAAGACAACAAATACAATATTTTGTTGTTTGCATAATTTAAAACATTTCGCGGTTATTTCTTATCTATTAAAGACAACACGTAGACCCAATGTGAATTTAACCACCAACCATCGCAATGAATGCGTATGAGTGTGTGACGGGGTGTTTGTATGTAACAAAATAGTTTTGACTTTTTAACAGTATGGTAATTTGGGTTTCTTCTTGGTTTGCGATGAGTCATTAGCCTGGCACCCACAACCTCATCCAAATTCTAATATTCGTTATCATAAGACTTCGCCTGTTTTTTATCTGCTAATGGTGTAAAGAAACACACTTTCTTCTTTGACACCTCCTTGTCAAAAGCATCTATTCCCACACACACACACTTAGACGCCATTCCCCAGACATTAAGATTTGAAACACTGTCTCATTTTTTTTCCAGAAAATATTCTGTCAATTTTCCATTCAAATCGGATTATCTATTGCAAATTGGGTAATAATGTTTGCGATTTTTTCGGCTTTAGAAATGCTTTGTGTTTTGTATTTCTAAGAAGACTCTGGAATAGTTATTTCTCGTTCCTTGCGGTTTACAAAATGTTGTGGTTTTTTTGATGATAGGTATCACTAACAACAAAGTTTTGTTATAGTTCAGAATATTAATATTTATAGTTTTTTTTCTACAAAGGTTAGTTAACCAATTACTGTTAACATTCATAAAAAATACGATTGAGCAGATAATGGATTTTTATAACAGTATTGGCATTGGAACATTAAAAATTGTTTCATTATCTGGATTGAATATTTCGTAAAAAATAAATCATGTAGATAGTGAATATAACAAAACCATGACCAATTATTGACGAGTCATGGACAAACTCCTCCGGTATACAGAATTTGGACTTGCTATATACCATTCACCATTCTTCATTGACAACCCATAACCAACAAAGGCAAGATATTGATCAATGGACAGGCCCAGAATTTTTCGTAACATCTACTCAGTTTGCTCCAAGTACATTTCTAGTCGCTTGATATCGAACTATATGGTCTAGAGGGTGGGGATGTAGTGTATAGAGCATTTCAAGGAGTTCTTATCCAGTTCGTCTTCGGACGGCTCGCAAGAAGGACGCATTTTAAGAAGTTAATTACGCCTGCGGGATTAAAAAATTACAAAATGTGTACGCATTTATAGTCTATCATCGAATAGAAATTTCAGCGAAAATTGTTTTTAAGAAGTTTAAGTTTTTAGAGTCGTCTGCGTACCATGGGACAAATTTATGGAAAACGATTTATAGCAAAATTTAATCTCAATAAGATTCCCGTTCGTAATATATATATAGACTAAGGCTGCATATGCACCAATTACAAACAAAACGCAATAATCTCATTAAAGTCTCAATCTGATACGTTGTGCAACATTTCGTGTTAATCGGACAAACATTAGGAGTTTGGTGCATCATTTATGTAAAATCTGTACCGATTTCAACGAATCTTCGAATACATCAATTTGGACCTAAATCAGTACTCTGGGCAATTTGTTTACTTTGTTTACTATTTAACATCAACAGACAGGCGGACGGACATGCGTAAATAGACTCAGAAATGATTCTATGCATATTATCAAAAGGAACCATGGGTCCATCTCGATTCCTTTTGCCTATTACAAACATATGCACAAAGACATAATACCCTGTGTGGTGAAGGATATAAAAAGCAATAGGCCATTCATTAGTAGTATAACATAGCCTATAAAAACATGAGGTGTCTTAGCATAACTAAGATCAGTATCCAGATCACCAATCACCTCACATCCTATTTGGCACGAATTTATGACTGGATACCTAACAGATACCAATCATGAGGACGAGAACCAATCGAAACGTTGAACATATTCAACGGCAAAGCTAAGACTATTTAGCTATCCCCCAGATTCCCTATGGAATTTGGAAAGTTGCAACCTTCTGGTAAAAATTCGATCAATATTCTCAAGCAAATCTTTTATCGTCAAAAGGTCTCCAAGGAGGTTTCCAATAATATTGAATACTAAACTGAAATTCTTCAGAAAAGAAAGTATCAATATTAGTTTTCACTCAAGAGTGATACGATAAGTTGGAAAGTCCATCGAGAACCAAAACACAGGTCTTTCTTGCGTCCAAACATATTTCCCAATCCAAAAATAATCTATTCAATAAACAGATGTTATCCATTTTCGTATAAAAAAATCCAATTTACTTTCTCACTAAAACGTAGTGTTGAGTGATATTTTTCATTTTATACAAAAAATATGTATAAATTTATATTATTTCAATTGTTACAAACAAATGCATTAAACAATAACGCTATATATAGACGAAACAACAACTTTAGCGACCAACGACAACAACTTTTGGAATAGTGAAGCTCGACAGAAGAAGAAAACAAAAAATAAAATTTTAAGCATTAAAAAATATTGCTGAAAAAAACACAAAGCGAAAAAAAGCAAACAAACTGCAATACTTATTTACTTTGTATTTTTTCAATAGAACTCTCCTAACACACACGCAGGCAACACAATTGAATTGAAAATTGGAAATAAAAACGGTTATTATTATTCTACTTCGTCAAACATTCCCAACCTTTTTGCATAACAACAATTCATCACAATTGTTATTAACCCATAAAAGGCTAAGATCCAATTTTATTTTAAAGGTCTAAATGGGTAACATTTAGGGGAAATAACAAGAAACAAATATTTTCTAAGGGTCTTCTTTGAAAAAAAAAAATATTTTTATTTTCCATTCTTTACGGGTTAATTTTGGTCGATCTTACGTTTCTGTGATTGATGGCTTGACACTGACTTTCTCGTATTATTAACGTCAGTCTATCTCTCTCCATCTGGTTAAATATTATAAACATTAGGTAAATTAAAAATAGAAAAAAAAACGAATTCTTAATAAACTACAATTCAATGGGAAAAAAACTTTACTTAATTTTTTCCTTGATTGCTTTGATGTTAGAATTTTAGGGGTTTCGGAAAAAGCTTGTTATTAGAAGAAAACGAAATTAGATTCTACTAATATATAATATAAAGGCTTTGTATTGAAAAACTAACTATACAATATAACAAATTACTGTCAGCTCAATTAAATCAATGTCTAAAGGATAGTAAAAAGTACTAGTTTCGATTGGTAATATTTTCGGTGATATTTGATGGCATGAACGGACGAACACCATCAAACATAACAATTTGTGGAGACTTGACATTCAAAGTTTAAAGACTCGTAATTATTACCTTACGATTATATAAAAACCAGTTTCAGTACATCTTCACATAAGTCACACCTGTGTAAAATTATTTCTTTTGATTACAACCGGGGCTGAGGGACTGAAGAACAATAAAATAAATTAATACAAATATTCGCAGAATTTATGACACCTTTACCATAGGTAGCTCTCCTGATACTGGTTTGGGGAAAACCGTAATTCCAGCGATATGGGGTTCCAAAATTCAAAAAATATCTCCACTTTATATTAAATATTCTCAAGATTATTGCTTCGAAACGATTTAGATTTGTACTAAAGGCAGACCTTTTAATATTGATTAAAACCACTTTTATGTAAGTACAACACCATATTGCCAATATTGGCCCGATTGAGACAAAATTTTGCACAGAGTAGTGAATTAGGACTAGTTCTGTTGAAATCGTTTTAAATTTAGATACAGCTCTTATATATAGTTTCTTCCGATTTTATGTAAATGGGTCCGATTGAGACAAAATTTTGTACAGAGTACTCAATTAAGTCCAGATTGATGTATACGAAGTTTTGTGGAAATCGGTTCCGATTTAGATATAGCTCCCATATATAGTTTCGTCCGATCTTATGTAAATGGAGCACTATACAGTCAATCTTTTCCGATTGAGACAAAATTGTTCATACCCTATTGAAGTTACTACATGTTAGCATGTGTATGGGTTGTTTCGATTTAGTTCAAATATCAATTATCTTTACTTATTTAATTTCTTCCGATTCCATTTTAATGATCCTCCAAAGATGTCATGTCTATTCAATCTAAAGGATATTGTACATATGAGCATCTCATGTATGTACCCAAAGTTGTGAAGGGTATCATATAGTCGGCGCCGACCAACTTTTGAACTTTCCTTACTGGTTTTGGTTAACTTTATATTTTTAAAAAAAATGCCATTTGGTTTTCATTTGCTCGCCATAGGTGAAGTGTACGTGTTGAGTTTTTTTGAAAAATCTGCTCGCGTAGGCCACTTTTCCACCTGCCCATAGAAGAAATTCGCAAATACAAACTACAACCGCTTGACAAATGTTGCTTGAAGGTATAGATGTAGTTCTGAAGATTGACTAATATTGAAACATTTCGAAACAGCCTCTGCCCTTTCCAAATGTTTCAAAAATAGAGTTATTCCTGGTATATCAATACCATATGTAATCAATCATACGGACTTCGTATTACTGACAAAACTAGGATAATTGGAAAAAACTCACTGCGTTTTGCCAATTTCAATTAAGCGGATTTGATTGTGAATATATATTTTTCCGTAATTCAGTAATTTACATTGCTCTCATCAGAACAATTAGTGTTACAAAAATAATAATACAAAGACACGGTTTAGATCAACTCACCTGATCCTCAATACTTCTTTGTTGGAGTTGTTGCTAATTAAAATTTTCAAAGAAAAAAATCCTCCTAGTCATTGATGCCGGTACTCTATTTTCATACCACAATTTTTCTTCTAGGAAATGAAAAACAAAATCACGTCACTTTCTTATCACCCTCAAAGAAATGGACCAGAATTGAATACATTTCATATGTGGTACGCATATTTGGATTATAACCTAACAATAGACTTTGCGCAGTGTTTTAATTTTTTTCGGTGTTTTTTTCGCAATTTCAAGTTTTGTCATGTCGTTGGTGATGTCACATTTCCCCCCGCGTAACATGCACCAACAAACCAGATCAAACCAGACACACCATTCATTCATTCACAGATGACCTTCCGTTTGATGTCAATTTCTCAAAGTATTCAATTGTAAATGGCCAATAACAGCAACAACAGCAAAATTGGACAAACCTGAAGTAGTAGATCCGACGCACTTGAATTTTGTTTGTGTGATTTTTTGGTTGAAGTTGATTCATACATTCATTCATTAGCTACCAGCAAGCAGCAGTTTGTTTCTAATGTTCATATTTTTTTCGTATCGCGTTTTCTCAAAGCACAACCAAGCACGTTTAGATTTATAAAATTCAATTGAGGAATTAACCATGCAATCAATAGATTCATGGAATACTGAGTACCTAATAGCCATCGGAAAACAACATCTACGACAAAGGCATGCAAGCAAGCTAGCAAGCAGCAACAGGTCGTTGGATCTCAAACGGCGGCAGCCAGTCAGTTATCATCATTGTTTGTTAATTGCCAATGGATAACAAGTAATTTATGGCAATTCTCAGACATATTTCTTTCTCAGTGGAAAACAACAACAACAATGAAGCAAACAAAAGTGGCAGCAGCCCTTCCAGAACAGAAAACACATTTTGTGCACAAACAAAACACACATACGCACACACTTGTACAAAGTTGCAGCAATTAACGGTAGAACGGTCATTTTTTGCTTATGGAGAGAGGGAGAGAGAAAACAATTGGGGGCAAAGATGACAGGCCTCATGATAACAGTCAGTGGCGGCGGCAATTTTGTTATTAATTATTATTAATAAAATTGAAATTTGTTGACTTGGTTTGCAAGTAAACTTGTCATACATATATAGGTATATGTCATTGATTCATAATAACGGTGACAGTTACAATTAACCATGGGCAGATAAGAGAAGCATTAAAAATGACAGAAAAAATTCATCCATCCAGTACCACATCTATCAAAACAAAAACAGATCATCATCAAACATGCACACAAACACACATACAACAAATGGCATAAGTACACGACGTTGCGGTGTCACAAACAGTAAATTGCCCAGTGAAGAAAATCAAAAAACAACAAACAGGAGGGGGCGAAAGAGAAAACCAACAAATAAAACGAAACATAACACAAAACACTGACTAGGAAGGTTTAATTTTGTGGGCAACTTTTAAACATTTATTCACAGTATTGCTGTTGTTGTTGTTTTTGTCACATATTGCCTTTCTATTTTATCATTTTATTCTATGATGCGCACTTTTACCTTCCACCTGACACACACTCTCTCACAACAGAACCCGAATAGGAACCAGAAAAACACAAACAAACAAAAATATTACTAATAACACAAATATTTTTTTCCTATTGTCTTGTTGGAGCTTAGAAAAAACATTTTTTGTTATAGGCCCAGCAAAACGCAACGCGTATCACCACTTAAATTATATTCCGTTTAAACATTTTTTTTGTTTTTTTTTTTTGGATTTGCATGTCGTTTTTCTCGTGCACTTTATTTTTGTTAAGATTATACAAGTTGCCTGCCTGGCATTTCTTTGCACCATCCATCAATCTTTACTCATTCTGTTGCTCACTTTTCTTCACATTTGCACTTGCATTTCATTTAACAAAATTTCGCAAATATTTTCACAGAGACTTACGAGATTTTTTGATTTGATTTTTTTCTTTTTGTTGTTTAATCGACACTTTAGCAATACATTTTATTTCACAGTTGGTTCTCTTGTCGTATGCACAAATATTTAGATTTCTTCGTTATTTTCTTATTTTTTTGTATTTAAAATAATTGTGTGTAAAATTGTATTGACTCTCGTTAAAAATTTGTGTAAAAAAATACGTAAGTTAATAAAAAGACTTGTGTGCCTTTTGGTGAGTTAGAATGAACTAACTTCTTTATTCAAATCAAAAACTTATTCTACTTAAACTAAACAAATCAAAATTGCTGACAATACGCTGACACTACACTTCCCATGGTCACGCCACCAGACGTAACACGACTCCATGCTAAGCACACAACAGTCAACCAAGCAAAGCTCACAAAGGCAACATTGTTGCCTGTTAGTTTGGCAGGGATGTGCTAACTACCCCCTCACTTAAGTGAAGGCCGTCCTCGGTCTTCTTTATAGCCATTGCTACGGCAGATTTAAAATCTCGCTGTTCTCTCTTCTTCACCCTACGCTTAATGAGGCACAATATGGAATAGAGTAATCCGATACTCATAAAAACAACACAACCAACTAATATTGGCCGCACTTTTGCATCTCTTTCAAGTTCGCCAATATATTGTAAGTTTTGCAAGTTCATCTCATGGACAGATGATAAACTTAAAATTTCGCTGTGGTTGTTTATAATAATTGAGGGAAATGATGGTGTTCCTGGTTTCCGCATATCAATGTTGTTTCTATTTACGAACAGCGTACCATTGACAGTCACATTTTTTTCAAAAGTTATTAGGAATGTGCCGTTTATGTTTCTTACATTTTCGGTTGCTTCTTTCACTTCTGCAATAGCGTCATTCACAATGACAATTCCATCATCGATTTCTGCCACTTTTTCAAGATTATTGCTTTGCGTATTACAGTGTGCTGATTTACCCGATATGAGTTGTTGAGCGCAGGTTGACTCTGGCATCAGTTGACAATAGGTTGAAGATATTGCGTGCTTGCAATCTGTTGCTGAATAAGTCTTTCCTTCACAGTCTACCACAGTGTTGGTGTCAGCGAATTGAATAATTTTATTGAAGTGGGGAACTGGGAATAAAGAAATTTTCTGACATGTTCGTATTGGAATGGGATATCTAATGATAAAATGCAAACAAAATTCATTTGATATTACTTTTACTTTAGACAAATACATTAGTTCTGATATGGTAAAATCTGTGTATTGCTCATTGATCTGATTTTTTATAAAAAATTTTAAATCATCCTGGTCCAAAACTGTGGGATTTATAATATTGATTTTAGCCAAAGTTACAGATAAAATTATATTTTGTAATTCCATAAGCAGCATTCTGTTTCTAGCCATTAAAATTTCAAAAAGTTTAACAGTATCAATTTGTTCCTTTCGTTCGGTATTTAAGATTGTGTTTACTGCATTGGTCAACTTTTCTATTTGGATCTGTATTTTCGTATTTATTTCTATTTGTCTGTTGTTGGAATCTACGAGTTGTTTCTCGACAAATTTGACATCCTCCCAGTCATCGGCATCTGGTGTACCGGCAATAACCTTCAGTGCTGTGCCTATAAGATTGATGCTTCTCGCATGCCGATGATGTACGGTGAGTGTTGTTAAAAGAGTATCAATATGCAATACATCGGCCTCCAATATCTTTTTAACATGCGTCTGAGGGAAGATCTGTATTGCGTTTTTTGTATCGTCTAATATCTCGGAATACGTTGTAAGGTTTGTCGTATGTCTTAAGTACCCATATTTGTTCCATATAATCGCGTTCCCGTCCAAAATTGGGATATAATCGGAATGCGAATAATCAATAATCTTTGCAAATGTGAGGTTTATCATAAGAAGCAATTGTAGTGTTAGCCTGCGTAAAGAAAAATAAAAGGTAGACGAAGAAACATTTAGACATCTTATTGAAAGGATTATCTTAGGTTGTCCTTATGGACCACCCTCCCCTTTATTAGGACAGTTGTCCCCATGTCTGCTTCAACAGTAGCTTCTTCATAAAGTGGGGTCATTTTATTTCCAAGTCTACGATTATTCTTAACAAAGACTTTGTCTCCCACGTTATAAACTTTGTCATAACGACTTTTGTTGAAGTATTGTAACTGCCTGTTTTGCGCGTTACAGATTCGCTCTTTAATCTTTTCTCTTACTTCAGAAGGTGTAGAATGTATCGTATCAATAGGTCTCTCATTCGTGACAGAATGAATTGTCCGGTTATATTCTATGGTCGATTGTAAGATGAGTTCGACAGTGTCATCGATCTTCCTTTCTATTTTTAGGCATCTTGCGATTTCGGCAAGAGTGCTGTGAAATCTCTCTACCTGCCCGTTTGATGTGCTGTGTAGAGGAGGTGAATTGACAATTTCGACATTAAACCTGTTTTTCAGAATTGATCTGATAGTCTCGGAGTTGAAAGACCTCTCATTGTCACAATAGACAATTTTGGTGTTTGGAAAAATATTCATTAATTGGAGAATCGGTTCTCTTATGTCCAGAATTGTTCTGGTGGCTATTGGCTGTACCACTGCGAATTTTGAGAATTTATCCACGCAAGTTAAGAAATGTTTTTTATCAGTTGAATAAATGTCAATATGTAGAATTTCACCGGCATATGAAGGAACTATTGTCTCTCCTATAACATGTTTCTCTGGGTGTCGATTGTATTTAGCTTTTGAACAGGTTTTGCAGTTTGCAACAACCTCATTCGCTATTTTTACCATTTTGGGGAAATAGTATTCCGAAAGGATTTGTTTTACGTTCTCTTGAGCTGCCCGATGAGCTCTATTGTGTTCACTTACAACAATTTCTCTCTGATCGCATTGATTGAAGATGTCAGCGACAAATTTACTACAAAATCTGAACTTTGTTGAAGGAAACATTTTAATCAAATCATGTTGAATGTGAGCCAACACAGGTAGGTCGCAATGAATGGCATTTACTACTTCAGTATTGACTGCATCAACAAGTTTAGCCAGTATTTCGTTTTTATCCCCGAATTCTATGATATGTCTCGTTTTGTTTCCGAAAAGTATAAAATTTCGAGTGGCGGGAAATTCTGCCTCTTCCAGAATGATTTGGTTGCGGAAACAATTGACCGGTTTGTCTGAGCTTTCCATAGTGTAGGTGTATGACTCCTCACTATGAACTGTTGCCATGTCTGACGAATTTTCGTTCTCTAATGCATAGACGACTTGCCTTGATAGCGCATCTGCAACTTGATTTTCTTTTCCTGGTTTATAATATAAGTTTGCATTATGTTCATCTATAAAAGCTTTCCAGCGCTTAATTTGTGCATTAGGATTACGGTCCGAAACTGAATATGTTAACGGTTGGTGGTCAGTGAAGATGTTAAGAGTCTTCACACCATAAAGGTAATGCCTTAGAGTTTTTAGAGCCCAGACTATTCCTAGAAGTTCCCTTTCGTTTGTGGCGAGATTCAACTCCTTATCCGATAACGCTCTAGAAATCATAGTGATTGGTCTTCCCTCTTGGGATAGAACAGCACCTAGACCATGCCCTGATGCATCAGTAGTAAGGTCGAATGCTTTTTTATAGTCAGGGTACATCAACAAGACGTCTTCTGAACATAGAATATTTTTTAATTTGTAAAATGCATCCAGTTGGGAGGCATTAAGATTGATGATAACCTTTTTGGATTTGGTTGCAGGAATTTTTCCGTTTTCTCCTTTTAAATTATCGGTTAAAGGTTTTGCAATTTTGGCAAAGTCCCTTATAAAACATCGGTAATAGTTCGCTAGCCCAAGAAATGATCTCAAAGCGAACAACGTCGTTGGTTCTGGGAAATTTTGTATGGCACTTATCTTTGATGGTGCCGTTTTTATACCTTCTTTTGATACGACAAAGCCAAGGTATTCAACTTCGGATTTAAAAAAATTTGACTTTTCAATAGAGACTCTCATGTTTGCATCGAGCAGTTTCCTAAGAACACAGTCGATATGTTTTACATGATTCTCTTTGGTTTCTGAAAAAACAATAACGTCATCGACGTAAACATAGCACGTTTTACCAATTTCCTCTCTGAGTATGTCGTCTATAGCTCTTTGAAACATACTCGGAGCGTTCTTTAATCCGAATGGGAGACGGCAAAATTCATACTTCCCGTTGTTTACAGAGAATGCTGTTTTTTCCCTATCTCTTTCTGCGAGAACAATTTGGTGAAACCCGGATTTCAGATCTAAAGTGGTAAAGTACTTTGCTTTACCTAAATTTGATAATATCATTGTTACGTTCGGAACAGGATATTTATCATTAATTGTTTTGGCATTAAGCTTCCGATAATCTATAACAAGACGTTTCTTTCGGTTACCTAGATTGTCGACACCCTTTTTGTCGACTACCCATACTGGGCTATTAAAAGGTGACCTCGAAGGTCGAATTATACCATCTGCTAACAACTTTTTTATTTCTGAGTTTACAAATTCAGATACCCCCATTGGGTATGGATATAGTTTAGAGTAAATTGGTTCTTCGTTCTCCATGTTAATAGTAGCAACGATATTTGTGTTGTAAGGTAGTGCTTCTTTAGGATCAGCAAAAACCTTCATTCGTTTTTTTAACATTTTCTGAAAATCCGCCTTAACTGCGAAAGGCACATCAATCTTATCAATTTCTATAAAATTAACATCTTTACATTCAAAAAATTCAATAAGTTCAGAGCCAGAATTATGTAGGATGACTCCTTTATTTAGGTCAATGTTTGCATTGATTTGTTTTAATAGGTCTAAGCCCACAATAGCGTCAAATGTTGTTAAAGTTGGCAAAATGAAAAATGTAGAGTTCATGCCGAATAAATTTACAAAACATTTTTGTTTAATAGGTGTTTGTCCATTGACAGAGTGAACCGAGAAAGGAGTACTTACAGGAATTATATGTTTCAGTTCATGGAGAGGTTTTATATAATTTTTCGAAGCCCCTGTGTCAATTAAAAGGCGTATTGGTTTCCCCGCTACTGTCCGCCTTACAAACGGTAGTAGGGACCTTCCTCTAAAAAATTAACATAATCACAATCTTCCTTTAATTCGTCATTTATGTCTTCAAATTCAGAGTGAGCTATGTCACCATATTGTACCGCCTGCTCTTCCGGAATTATTTGATTAACTTTTTGGAATTTTGGGCCCGTACTCCGGTCAGACCCTGCTTGACGCTTAAAAGGTTGTCTGTGAGAATTTCTACCGTTACCATAATTAGTCGGTTGTCTGAATTTGGAAGACGTTGGATCTAAGTCCATTTCTTCGGTTTGATCTCTAGGCTGTAAATTAGCATCAGCACCCTTTTCGTAATGTGGGTTTTTGTGTTTATGATAATTTTGTTGGTTATTGTTATAACTATTATCAGACGGTTTTCTTAATGGAAGTTTTTTTGAGGTTTCAGACCTACTCTTTTTTTCATCATTCCTATTTGCAAATGATGTAGCAAAAACGTATCTTTCATGATTCGCCTCCACTTCTTGCGCTAAGGCTAGAGCTGAGGGAAGATCAGCGGCGCGGGCCGCGAAGAGTACATCACAGAGAGGTTTCCTTAATCCGGAAACAAATACTCTGAGTGCGTCTTGTCGGTATTTGTTATTGATGGCTAAAGCTAAATTCCTGTCATAGCTCATAATAGTTTTATTTGTTAATAATGAGAGCTTTCTCTCCACTTCATCATAAAATTGTATCACCGACTGTCCGCCTTGTCTGAGGGTACTTAGTTCCTGTTCGATCAGGTGAATTGGTTGTTTATCTGAGTACGTAAAGTCCAACCTATTTATTATAGCTTTAAAATTTAACACCGTATTGAATGATGCTAATACTGCATCTGCCGGTCCTCTGATTTTATTTCTAATGATACAAACTGCTTGGTAGTGCCTTGAGCTACCATCATATCTTTCAAAAACTTTATACGCGTTATGTGCCGCTTGTCTCCACGACACATAATTTTCTATTTTCCCGTCAAATTCGGGCAAAGATTTAATAACGTCTAGCGACTCATCGCATGTTATTGTTGAAAAAATTTTTACTTCCTCATACGGTTTTACATCTGTTTGTCCTATGGAAATGGACGACAATTTTCTTGATAGATCGTCGACTTTTTTGTCGACTTCTGATTTATGTGTCTGAATCGCTGCACGTTCAGCAGATTCTATCAATTTTGAAATTTCGTCCGCGTTCATAATATCTTTTTTTTTATAGAAAAGTTGGTATAACACAATCTTAATCACTTCACAGAAATTGAAATATTATATTTTAAATACGCACTATACGAAGTAAAAAAAAATCTCTTGATATTTTCACCTGTTTTTGGACACACAATTTTTCGACAAAAATTTTTTAAATTCAATGAGTAATACACTTACATGACTTTGTTTTATATTATAATATGTTAGTGGATCCTTAGAGCTTCTTAGGGCGTCTTTTCTAGAGTGTAGAGCTTATCCCTTTTGCGTTAGTTGGACGACTTCATACAAAATAGATCCTCCGTTGGGTAGTTTTCGTTCTGGTTTTTGTGTAGACCTTATTCCTTTTGTGCGAGTTGGACGACTTGAGTAGTTTTTGTTCTTGTTTTTGTGCTGAGCTTATTCCTTTTGTGCGAGTTGGACGACTTGGGTTGGGTCAGAGATTACTTTTTTCAAAGTAAATCCTTTAAATAAACCCGGTTGGGCGCCAGTTAATAAAAAGACTTGTGTGCCTTTTGGTGAGTTAGAATGAACTAACTTCTTTATTCAAATCAAAAACTTATTCTACTTAAACTAAACAAATCAAAATTGCTGACAATACGCTGACACTACACTTCCCATGGTCACGCCACCAGACGTAACACGACTCCATGCTAAGCACACAACAGTCAACCAAGCAAAGCTCACAAAGGCAACATTGTTGCCTGTTAGTTTGGCAGGGATGTGCTAACTTATATACACAGTATTTAAGAAATGGTGATGGCGCTATAATACTCGCACAGTCGGGAAACGGGTCAATACATAAAGGAAAAAAAGTATTTAAGAAAAAAAAAACACACCGGAGATTAAACACGTTCAATTCAATCCTGTCATTCAATAATTGGAAAAACAATAGTAGAATGGATCCATTGTGTTATTTGTTATCGATCATACAGCAACTACAAGGGGACGATGACATCAATGCTTGAAGTTGATGTGCATTGCACTTTGGAGTTAAATATATGTTAATTGTCTGCGTGCGTTGACGCGAAAAGAAAAAAACGCGTAACGTGAACATTGTACGGACCCCTTTACAGAATCGCACAAAAAAATTGACAATTTTTAACTTAAAATTTTATATAACTTATAACATATAACTTAAAAAATTCGCCCACTCGATTTCAAATGTCAATTCCACAGCGCATACGTCATCCTAATCATGAAATCCAGTGGATTGTATTTGACGTATTGATATTTGAGATCGTATGGATTTCGTGATTCTAAACGCATTATAAGAGGAAAACTTTGTTGAATTAAAAATTGATGTCCGAAACCCAGTTTTTTAACCCTTTGAGCCATAGAAATATTTTATGTGCACAGAAATATTTTATGTGTACAGATTTAATGCTATACTAAATAGGATATGAATACAATTTGACTTTGCTACTTCCTTGCATTCGGGAGATACTGGACATATTTACTGAAAAATAATAAATCTAATCGTACCTTAAAACAATTTTGAGGGCAACATTCGAATACGATGCTATTTATATTTGGACTGTATGCATAACTTGGTACTGTACATATTTTCACCCTCTAAAGGACTAAGCAGAATGTTCGCTTTGAGCGTTTTTTGTTATTGTGCGTTAACGCGATAACAAAAAACGCTCAACGCGAATATTATGTTTAGCCCTTAACAAAAAACGCTCAACGCGAACATTCTGTTAAGCCCTTAAGTTTTTTTCTGATTTTTCTTTTGATATGTGTTGTCCATTATCAGGTCTTAACATAAATATTCCAAAAAAATATATTTACTAGCTATTTATTAAATGTAAGCTCTAAAACATTTTGTTGTCTGTGGGGAAAAAGAGGTAAAAAGACTGTAGTTGTGTACATCACTTCAAAGCTTATATCTGTCCTAGCTTATATCACTTTAGAAATACAAGCTCCTGCCAAAATGAAGCCGGTTTAATGTGTGGTCTCTCATGTTCGTCATCCATCAGGCATCCGGGAAAATATATAAAATATTTATTTAAACCTGTCTTGTGTTGTACAATTAATAATTCACTCAAAACTATTAGTTTGGACTGACATCTAATTATCTATTACTGACCGCCCAACATCCAGGAATATAATTACTTCTCCTTCAAAGTTGATACTGTGTACACAGCATGTATGTTCCAGAACCTACAAGAATTTACATTTTACTAACGTAATAAATTTGTAGTACGGGAACAGACCAAGCTTAAAAATCATATTTTTCCTACCTATTGGCGACATCTTGTCGCCATGAGAAAAACTAAAATGGTTATTATATTGAATAAGCGACATACTTCTTCATAAATTGATGCACAGATGTCGCTATGTTAGGCCGGGCAAAATTGATTTGATATACCCTGCATTACAATTGTGAATAACAATCAATAGATGGCGGCACCGTTAACTGTTATACTGTTATAAAACTGTTATACTATTAATTTTCATCAAAATTTTTTTCCAAAATTAATGATTTTTGATTATTTTTTTGATTTTGTTGAATGATTTCCGCGAAAATTGGATGGAAAAACAAAAAAACAATGTTTTTTGTGCACGGATAAAAAAAATTTCCGCGAAAATTTTTATTATCCGTAATTATAGTCAAGACACCAACCTTATCCAACATTTTCGATAAAAATATCTTAACGAAATAAAATTTGCAGCTGTGCAGAAAATAAAAACAATAAATTAAAGCTCTGTTTCCCGTTTCCTCTCTCTAACTAGTTTACTCTCCACTCAACAAATACCGCTCTCTGTGTACATTTGTTTTGCTTAAACCAGAGGGAGAGAGAACAACAATAACACGAATAACGGTAACTTTATGAAATGTAAACATTCACTTTCGTTTTGCCAACAACAACAGAATACAAAACGGCAACAGCAGCCATGGTGGCGCTCAACGTTCGTTCAACCACACAACTACCGCAACAACGTCCTTCGTCTTCTCTTCTTCTTCTACGAACACAACAATGATGATGAGCAGCAAACTAAATAGCTGAGCATGAAACGTCATGAAATCTGTGCAAAAGTTTACATGTTGTAAATAAGAACTTCCTGCTGCTGTTGGTGGTTCGTGTGACAGGAGAAGACACAACGACGACAGTAGATAACGGACTTGTCAATGGAATGCACGTATAAACGGTGTTAACGGACGTGATTTCAGTTAATGGTTGCTGTAGCAAAATAAATTAAGCTATTGTTTTCATTCTTTGGTTTTTTTATTTTTTGTGATATTAAAGAGCTGCTAATAATGGTGAAAAGAGTGTAGAAAAAACACAGAAAAACAACAACAATAGTTGAAAAAAAGAAAATGATAATCACAATGTCTAAGGACTTTTCTTTTTGTTGTTTTGCAAAAGTCAACAATTGAATGTTTTATTTTGTTGAGTGGATAAGTATAACGGGCCTCTAGTGTGTGTGTATGTGCGTACGTGTGTAAGCCCTTGTGGTGATGGCAAAAAAGTGATTAAACAAATTGACCTGGATTTTTGTAGTCCTTCCTTGTTCTTTTCCCTGTGTGTGTGTTTTTTCCTTGTTGGTTAAGAGGATGCAAGTCGTCTCAAAGAAACAAGAAAAAAGAAATAAACAAGTTAGTTAAAATGTTCCTCATCTATTGTGTTCAAAATCATTGCAAAAAAACAACATATATACACCCATTTATATATCGACTGCCCACCACTACCCACAAATGAACATGTAAATTTGTAGTTTACACATCTAGGTATGTAAGTATCGGAGCTCGAGACATGGTTAATGCACATTCTGTTGATGATGGCTGTCAATTGTTTTGAAACTGTATGGATGGTTGGTGGATGGGTGGGTGGTTAGGTGGCGGTTGAATGCATATGTGCCTTTCCATCGGCACTGATGCACTCATTCACTCACTTTGGTTTTGGAATCAAATTGTGGTATATACTGACTGTGTGGTTTGGAAAACCTCAAACTGTGTCAAAGTTCTAATAACAGTCAATGTTCCACTTATGGGGCTCATGCAAAAGTGAAAGAACGACTTTTTGTCGTTGTTGTTGTTGCCCTTTTTTGTGTTTGCTTTGTTTTGTTTTACTTTCTCATCTCATTTTTCCTGAGTGTATCTCCGTGTGTGTGCATTTTGTTTTTGGTTGTTGCTTGCAAATGTTTGTTTTTATAGGCCCCATATTTTATTAGTGTGTTGAACAGCCATTGCCGCCACAGCCAGTCACCGCAGTTGTTGCTAATGACGGCTGCGGTGGACGATGCATGCAAAATCAGGCTCAACAATTGTTGTACCGTGCCTCTCTCTCTCACCATCTCCTACAAAAGTAATTGTTGCAAACATTTCTTTTTCCACACCATTTCTGGGGTTCCATTGTTACTTTCCGTTGTGTTTTTGTTGTTGCATCGGAATATTGGCGCGACAATTGTTTGGTGCCAAATAAATTGGCAACGCACTTTGACCCACTACCCGCACAATGACATCATCAAATGTACCGAAGAAATGCGTTGTTGAGTGGATTGAGTTGGCTCAAACTCTGGCACTGATTCAAAATCCAGCAAACATACATATTGTCAATTGAAATTATTATCCTCCAGATTTGTGTTGTTCCTGCAACATAAAAGTGACGCTGGCAAGGATACAGCATAGAACGAGTAACCTCAATAAAATTGTTGTCACAATTTCTGTGAAGTTTTCAACACATCATTCATCAGCGATACAAAAGGAGTGGAGAGTTTATTTGAATATACTAATATCGAAAGGGTGTAAAGTTTGTTCGGTCGCAAATGTTAAACTTTTTATAAAAAGGGAAGAAATGAGCCACTGTTCACCTCTGGTACTATTGGTATTTGGCAATCAAATGCCTAAAATTAAAACCCCAAAATGTCAATTTGATTGGCATCGAAATGGAGCGGTACCGCTATATGTTGACTACTCCAAAACGTGGTATATCGAATTTTTGACAGGTTTTATTTAACCTGGGGTAAATATTTTCATCACCCGTTGAAATAATGAGTTGATATGTGACGCGAGTTCACCCATAAGAACTATAAAAAATGGGCTGAGGCGTCGGGTTAGTTGCCCACACTCGGAAACCCCCTCCTACTATGAAAAAGCAACGGAACCGAAAACCAAATCCCCAATGTTGACGACCCCCGCAAACGTATAAAGGACCAGGATCTGCATTTGGAACGTGCGCAAGTTGTACAGTTTTTGCCTTTGGCGGATGTACTCAAGAAGTACAAAGCCGATATTATTGTCTTACAGGAAATGCAATGGAAAGGGACTGGCGTAAGTAAATCAGATGATTACGCCCTGTATTATAGCTGTCATGAAACGAGACATGAATTTGGCTGCGTATTTATGGTTAACAGGAGAATAAGAGATCTCGTCTCCAGATTCTCACCAGTAGCTGAGCAAATTGCTATAATCCATATAAAAGGGAAGTTCTTGTACATCAGTCTTATTTGCGCCCATGCTCCGACAGAAGACAAAGATGAACAGACCAAAGACATTTTTTATGAGCGCCTAGAAACTGCATATTCAATATCGAGCGAGGATTCAGACAAGGTGAGAGTCTGTCTTGTGATATTTTTAACATAACTGACTAATGCAGAATCGACTAAAAATTTGCGAGGGGCAATAGCCACCTTTGAACAAATTGAGGAGGAATCTGTCAAAGTGGGTCTGGCAATAAATGACGAGAAGACAAAGGTGATGATATCTACGCGCAAATTGGACTACAGTTTCGAGGTAGTCAAAGATTTTATATACCTTTTATATAAAACTAATGACAGGAGTTTTGAGATGGAAGGCCAACAGATGCTACTATGGTCTAAGTAAGTAGTTTAGAAACAAGGCCACCTCCCGCCAGACCAAACTCATACTCTGTTATATGGATCTGAACCATTGGTACTTGCGCATACAGATGAGGCAGCGCTTGAAGTGTTTGAGAGAAAAATTCTCCGAAAGATCTATGGGCCGATCTGCGTTAACGATAAAAATCGCCGTCTAATGAACCATGGGTTGTACCATCTATTCTCGGACATCGGCATTGTCAGACGTATCGAGCTGCAGCGACTACGGTGGCTAGGTCATGTTGTGAGAATGGATGAGGATGCCACAGCTCAAAAGGCATATAAAAGCGCAGAAGGGAAAGGCCACGAATTAGATGTAAAGATAACGTGGAAGAGAACATTTCGGAATATGGTCTTTCAAATTGGAAGTACTGAGCACAAGTCGCGCCTGGAAATCATTTTAAAGCTCGGCTTATGGAATATTCGAAAAAAGAACGAGACCTTTATTTAAAGGGCCGAAAATTGGCACATTTCATTATGTAGGCGCTATCTCCAAACGTAGACAGATATTGACAAATTTTTGTAGGAAAATGTGTGGGTACCACCGAATCCAAAATATCAAATTAAATATCTGTGGGAAGCGTGAATAATTTTGTTAAAATACCGAAAACTTCGTGGGTACCTTTTCACCAGGGAGCTACACTAAAATTTGAACCGAGACCATTTTCAAGACCAAACATCTGTGCTAAATTGTTCTATAGTATCTATCAATTTACCTATTTGCTTTTAATTTAAACTCCGGAATCAGAAGTCCCGAGAAAGAAATGGTGTTTTATGCACTGAGAATAATTAATAAAAGTGTGTCTGTGTTTGCTGCTCATTACGACCCTGAGTTAACACCTTTTACTTTGCCTGTTTTTGTTTGATGTTGTTGTTGCTGTTATTCACACGTGTAATTACACAGGCTGCACTCAGGGCGCTCTTTCATTATTTTGCACTGTCTCTCTGGGTTTGTAGGGTTTGTTTGTGTTATAGCCTTTGATAAACTACTGCACTTCCAGCTCTGAGTAAACATTGATGTGAGTAAAATAAACGACCAAAAAAAAGAGCAATGCGAAACAAACTAAAGGAGTCAGCCCAATCAACAAACATACATAAATAAAGGCTGACAAAAATTTGTTTGAGTGTGTTTTTGCATTGAATAAATAAATACCCTTTAGGGAAAGCGACTAGTATTTAATAAATGCAAATAATAATTTGGAGATTTACTAAGTTTGAAAAATTATTCATTATATTGTTCTAGATGGTACTTGGTGACATTCCCCATTCACTCTTTTATGGATCACATTTCAAATTCATTACGTACCTGTCAAGCCTCTCAAAAGTGATATTTTCTTCCTATTACCCCATTCCATAGTGGGGGCCGGAGCCCATGCATAGTCTTTGACCCGTGGCATAAAAAAATGTTTATGGAATTTTTTCTGTTTAATATTTTCATTCAAACTACTTTTGTAATCTGATACGACATGAAAGCACCCCATATGCGACCAAAGAGTCTCTTCAAGATTTAAAAGAAACAAACAAATTGAAGGCAAATTGATACAATTCTTTGCAATGGGCCAACAACCAATAATAATAAAAGAATATATATAACCCATACGTACAGATGGATGGATAGGCGGATGAGTGCATGGTTATCATCTATGAATGGACAGGCACTAGAATTTTAAGCTGTCGCATCAACATCAAGGAAACAACAACTACAGCAAAAAAAATTACATTGATAATTTAATTTAAATGAAACTTTAGCCCGTGTCAAAGAGACACAACGGACAGTGTGGAATAATACATTTCTGAATTGATTTCAAAATCTGTTCACAAACATCAACGAATATTTGAATGGACGATGTTGTAGTCTCAAAGTCTATTCTATTCATCGGAAGTTTTTTTTCTCCACTCTATTGACGGAAATCGTTTTCAATTATTGTGTTCGTTGATTTTGTTTTTTTTTCTTACAGAAGAGGAGGAGCATGTTGATGGCTTACGTTTGGTGTGAAATGCGTGACAGATTTTGTTAAGAAGAAAAGGAAGAAAACAACAACAACAGAATTTCAAACTAAATAAAAAAATGGATGAATCATCATCACTGACCCTAACCAGTTCCATATTGATAGCGTTATGCTTGGTCATATTGGGCTTGTTGTTGTATCGTTATCTTGGTCATCGTCAGGCGGTATGGTCACGTTCATACAAGGAGGAGAAAATTGGTTTATCAGCCCATAAGCTGTTTAAACCAAATGGATATATGGTAAGTAAAACAAAACGGGCTAATTTTTCCGCAGCCTCCATCCATGTGATGTGCACTCAAAATTTTTTAAAAAGGTCGGGATCTTTATACGATACGTCACTGTTCTTTACAAAAATCCACGCTTATTTATCTGAAGGTCCTTAAAAAATTTTCTTTAAAGAATCCACGCTTATTTATCTGAAGATCCTTGAAAAAATATTCTTTAAAAAAATTCACGCTTATTGACCTGAAGGTCCTTGAAAAAATATTCTTTAAAAAATCAACGCTTATTTATCTGAAGATCCTTGAAAAAAATATTCTTTACAAAATCCACGCTTTTTGGTCAGAAGTTACCTAAAAACCTATTCTTATATTAAACAAAAAGTATTAAAAAAATTACTCTCCCTTTACTCCTTTCAGATCCATTCCGGTTCCGAATTGCTGCTTAGCTCCAGCGGCAGCTTTAAACGTTTCGATACGGTGGACAAGGATTCCCTCAAGAATACACAGCATCAGAATTCACCCAAACATGCCACAACACCACTGTGGAATTTAGCGCAAAATGATTTGGAGATACCACCACAACCGTTACGACCAGCTCCAGCCCCGGGTCCACCGGCTGCAGCCTCAACACCGCCTGCTGTCAGCAATCAAACAAAAATTGTGACATTTTCGCTGCAATTGACAAACGAATGTCCAGCCACCAATCCAGAGCCCATAAATATTTTCCGCTCAACGAATGGTCACTCTTCATTGAAACGTGCAAGCCCCATGGAAATACCACCACTGGAGGCACCACCCAAACCCAAGGCAGCCACTTCATCAACCACAACGAATCATGTTAATACTAACATAGGTGGCAATGGCCACGCCGGCAATGGCACCATTCCCAACACGGCTATACCACGACCTGTAGTTAAAAAATCACCTCAACAAAATGGTTTTTCCTTAGAAGACAATCCTTATAGCTTTAATAGTTCTGTTGTTATGCGTCAGGACAAGCCCCCCTTGCAGAGGGCTAATACCAACATCTTTACCACTGTTAATAGTAATAATAACAACAACAACAATACAAATCCTTTTCTAGAAAATATAACAAAAACAAATTGCAACACTGCCTTAAATCTCAATCAAAGAACAACAACAGAAACAACAATGACCAATGACATACCTGAAATAAAACCAACAACAACAACAACCGCAACAACGATTCCTGTTAATCCTTTCATCGAAGAAACGAAATACCACACGATCTCTTCGTATCGCAAACCAAGTTTGGCATCCCACAACGAGGTACCACCACCACCCTCTGCGGCAGCATTTACATTTCGTAGTCGCTCTTTTTCGCAGACAGAAGTGCCGACCAAAGATGAATCGCCAATGATTTCGCTAAAAAATCTGGCCAATGTTTTTCAAAATCCCACACAATCGCTGCCAAATCCCGGTAATCCCTTTGCCCATGTGGCGCGAAAAATTAAAGGGCCACACATGTTGCAGAAGACCATATCGGAAGATTTTCTATTTCGTAAATTTGGTTATAGTGGTTTTGGGGGAAGTGGTGGTGGAGGTAGCGGTGGCGGCGGCAGTGGTGCAGGGACCCAACACAATGGCCTCAATGGCCATCAGTTGAATGGTAATGATGGCAACTCATCATCAACATGGAATTTTAGCCGCTTCCTAATGCAGGAAGACACACCATTTGGTTTGTGGCGTCGCAATAGCTCACAGACCTCCTTGAATTCGGGTAGCATGACCTCCCTGGTTGATGGTGGTAAATTGGAGCGTGCCATTTCTTGCGAATCCGTGGATTCCGATTATGAATCGTTGGGCTATAGTAATGATTTTGATCAGTCTACCTATACACAAATTACGGGTTATCTATGTGTGGGGTTAAATTATGATAAGTGAGTATTAGCTGCATTTTGGGAATCTGAAAAGTAGTCTGATATGTGTTTTTTTTTTTTTGTTTTCAGAAATTCCATAACACCCCAGGGAGTTGATTTACAAGTTAATATTCTGGAAGCCAAGGATTTAATTTTACCATTTAAGGTGGATACGATTGATACATTCGTAAGGGTTTATTTGGTACCCGATCAAACGGGATCGTTGCAAACAAAGGTAAGACATTGCATAAGCAGAACTTAGAAACGATTTCCAGCCGCGTCGATATTGTGCGCAGTTTTTCCAATTTGAAAGCCCATGCTTTGATATGTTATTCTCCATTGTTTAATAATTTTAACAATTATCCCAACAGGTTGTGGAAGATTCCTCAACTCCGAGCTATAATGAAGCTTTACACTTCTGGCTGAGTAAACATTATGCCCGACATTCGTTATGGTTCCATTTGTTTCACAATGGTGATGCCCACACATTAATCGGTAAGGATGTCAAGAATTCCCGGAAATTATTAATAATAATAGAAAATCGTTTAAATAGGCGAAGCCGAAATGGAAATTGGTGAAATACCCAAACCCATAACAACATGGATACCATTGACCGATTCCCGCAAAGTCAACGCTCAATGGGGTGAACTAATGTTTTCCCTCAGTTATTTGCCGACAGCGGAACGTATTACCATTGTGGTGGTCAAAGCCCGTAATCTACAATTGAGAGTGCCTAGCAAAAGAAATCCGGATATTATGCATGACATACAAAACATTTTCGTTAAGGTAATTATACGCTTATTTGTCTGCCACTGCTTCAAAGTACTAATTCACAATGTACGCGTGTGTGTGTGTGGTTGTGTTCGCCCATTTGACAGGTCTATTTAATGAACAACGACAAAAAGGTTCTCAAGAAACGTACTTCGTTGAAACGCAAAGATCGCTGTCCCGTTTTCAATGAATTTGTGATATTCAGTTTGCCGCCACAGAGTCTAACCACAGCGCAGATACGTCTGACTGTCTACGGGACAACGCAGGATGATGCCACAACGGTAACACCCCTGGGTCATGTATTTGCCGGCAGTGCCTGTTCGAATGGCAAGGGTTTACGGCATTGGCATCAAATGCTTTCATCTCTGAGGAAACCGGTAGCCATGTGGCATGTTTTAAGGCGTGGAGGAGGCGGTAGTTCCACAATGAATAAATCAGTATTGGAGGAGAGTGGCAATGTTGGTGTTGCAGCACAACATCTCACAAATATACAATGTGCCAAAAGGAATAGTGTATTCTAAGGAAAATTATAAGGAAATCGGGTACAGTCTTTAATTACGAGGGAAACAAAATGAATGATTTTTTGCTTTGCTTCTTTGTAGAGTTTGTTGTGTACATTTTCTTGTTTCTTTTTTATATTGAAAAGAAGAAAAACCAAAATGGAATTGATTACACAAGGATTTTATAAATTAAAATCCTGTTTTGTTGACAATATTATTACAAAACAAATACATATACTTACATATATATTTCATATTGATAATTATTATTAACTTATACATATATTAGTTCATATTACTAGGGTATTGTGCCATTATTAAGTAATATAAAAAAGCGAAATTTTTATATATATCTTACGATCTATTCTATTTCTACAAATATTTCCCCTCTTCTAAAATGTCCAATTGTGCTATAAATAGAGGAGAACGTTTAACAATGAAAGAATGCCGTAAAACATACTCGTACTACCCCATGCAGAGAGCGATAAGCAAATATAAGGAGACCGGTGAAAAAGCCCAGGTCTGAATTAAAAAACGAGGGTATTTATATAGAAACCGCCAGATTTTCAGACGATAGCAAATTTTTATTAATCGATATCGTGAAACCGACAAGTATTTTGGAAAAAAGTAATATTTTCTTATTAATTTCTCTTTCGAGATGAGATAGAGATCAAATAGTAAATAAAATGAAAGGCATCATTTTGCGACACGTTTCGCCGTTGGTTAAGCCGCTCATCAGGCATATTGGGCAATGTGGCTTACAAATGTCGTTACTTGATATGTTGTATTTATGTCGAATATTGTTGCGAAATTGCATCTACGAATTAAATTCAACCGTGTCAAGGTTCGGGCATTTGGCATCACACCAGAACATTCCCTTTTCAGAGCAGATTTTTCTTGTAGTGACGGACTTTTTTCCATACAGACTACAATATTTTTTCTTCAATGGTATACAACTGCATATTGTGCAACCTTAGGTATATAAGGAGGTGGCTTTGTAGGCTAAGGAACTATTGTTCAAATCCCTATAAATAAGTAAGATTCTCAGACGTGAGCAAGTTTTTATATTGGAAAAAAAAGAAATGAAGATCAATTCAGATTTATATATAGTTCCCATATATATTTGTCCGATTGACACGAATTATTGACATAGCATACTGAATCGAGTCTATAATGTAATTTGTGATGATTGCTTTGAATCGGTTCAGATGTAAATAAAATTTCCATATATGTGATCGTTTTATGTAAATGGCGCCCAACATTTATTACGATTGCATGTTAATAATATATCTTTACGTCTGTTTATAAGCCTTGACAATTAATATGATCGGTGATTTTTTTATTTATTTTATATATAATTGGTGTTGATTCATAGATATCGCTTGAGTCGGGCTCCGTCTTCTGCAGTTTGGTTGACAATTTTTGGATTTGAATTTGTTTCTAAACTATCTTTTGCATTCGCATTAGGAAATGTGTAGGAGATAGAGTTGCAGAGATTTGCATCTGACCATTCCAATTAAATGTTGGGAGCCACATGCTTTTGAATTGCAAAACATTCTACTTAAGCATTTGTAGAATCAGTATTTTTGTGCGCCAGTACATCATATTTTTGTAGACTTTATTTTGCATATTTAAAATCAAGGTCGCGGATTATCTATTCCTTCAGCCTCTTTGAAAACTGTTTAGCAGATAGTTACTAAGGTTTTCGTCTTCAGCTCCAATTAAATATTGGGCGCCACTTTTTTTAATGATTTTCTGGATTCACTTGTTGCTACATTGGCGTGTATTGTAAGACTTTCTTCTCCACATGAAAGATTCATTGGGGTTGTGATTATAGCTAAGGTCTTCGTTTGCAGTTCCAATTGAATGTATGACTACACTTTATTCTGATTGGTTTCTATATACGGAACAATTGAGTGTTTGTTTTACAGTTCCAATTAAATGTTGGTTTAATGGTAATTCTTTTGGTTTTCTATGATCTACTGTGGGAATTACATTTTGATGGTCATCTTCTTCAGCACTTTCAGAAATGTTTGGCCAATAAATATTTTCGATATAATTTTCTTCTTATTTTCTAGAGCTTTCTACTGGTTCTTCAGGGTATATTACCACACTTTCTAGGATACACAGGTGATATTACATATTAACGGTCATCTTCCTCTGCACTGAATTTGAAAAGTCTTCGAGCTTGGTCGAGCTTCTTCAGTACTTTGGAAAATGGTTGGCAGAGAGTCGATAAAGGTTTTTTAGTCTTCAGTTCGAATTCAATCGTGGGCGTCACTTTTTACCGATTTTCTGGAATCATTTGTTGTTACCTTGAGGTGTACTGTATGACTTTTCTCTCTACGTGTCTTGGGTCTTGGCGATTGTTGCTGAGGTCTTCTAATACTAATAAAAGTTTTGTTGCTTTGTTTGTGATTAAATGTTGGGCGCCACTTCAGGATATATTACAACACATTCTTCTGGGTTTCTATGATCCACAGATAAAATTACAATATCTACATCTTTCTATTGGTTCTACAGGATATATTACCATAACTTCTATGATCCACGGATGGAATTTTATTTTAATGATTAATTCTTCTTCTGCACTTTCGGCAATGATTGGGGGAGAATTGTGACTGTTTTCATCTGCAGTTCGAAGTAAATGGTGTGAGTCAATAACATTTTCCGAATCATTTTTAAGGAATATGTTTCTATTATTCATTATCATATTGGATATTTGTTTTGTGGAATAATTGATGAGTTATTGATATACAGTTTCAATTATTGGGCGCCAATTTACTTTGATGTTCTGGAAACCTTGCTTTCAAATTCAATGGTTATATGGTATCACTGAGGGCTTTAAATTTCTCCTCTGAAAGTAAAATCTCTAGTAATTTCCTTATTAACAACATTCTCCTTTTCACGGATCTCCTTTAAATACATAATTTTCAGCACGCATTCAATATCTTCCCTTAAAAACTTACTGCCTCTTTAATATATTTATTACTGCCAAACTCCCTCTATATTATGTATTATTATATACAATATTATTTATAATTAAATATATACAGCATTTATTACTCAAGGTATTTAAATTGAATATTATTAAATGCATTTAATATTTTATTATATTATTTTTTTAATATTTAACCACCAACTAAACTTATCTATTGATGAGTACAACAATTCATGTTCTCCCTCTCCATACCTCTCTACCAGTATTATCTATGAAAGACTACACCCTCTCCCTCTCTCTGTAACTACATACATACAAAATTGATTAAAGTACAACAAATTAAGTTATTAATTTCCAATTCGTATTATTACAACAATGCAATATATTATGACCACATTTAAATATTTCTGTATAAAATACATAAATATTTAATAAATTTTTATAAAACAAAAAAGAAACGAAATATATTAACACTTACAAAAAGCGATATTAGAGAATTCTTCTCAGCCGTTATTTAATACAACTCCTCATCTCATATATTCATATTTTGTTAATTAAAATCTATGTCTCTCACTCTCTCTCTCTCTATGTAACTATAGTTATCTTCCCCTCTGTTGTATTCACAAATCTCTATACAATTTCTATTGAAAGCAAATATTACATAACATATTACAAAAAATATTAATCGTAAAAAAAACAAAATAAAATATATGACCAAAAACCAAGTTTTTTATACCTAAAAATAATTATTGCTAAACCGAATACACAAAATTTAATAAATAATTAAACTAAATGTTGTTGAAAGTATTTAATACGTGTTATAAATTATTCTTACAAATACAAACATAAACAATATTAAATCAAATATATTAAATGAAATACATATTTATTAATATATTATTATATATTTACCTTAACATAAATAAATACGAAAATATTACAAATATTTATGACAAAACTAAAAGTAAAGGCTTATACTGTGAACAAAAAAAATCCACTGGAATTACTAAACTGCTGCCAAATATTTTTATTTATTTTTAAAAATTATTTTTCCCTTTTACACAATAATATTCTTCTAATTCGTAAGGCAGTTCAAAATTATTTTTTTTAATTACCCATTTTTCAGTTCTCAATAAAAACCCAAAAAATAACTCTTTTAAATAAAGAGTTGCTGAGATTTGCATCTGACCATTCCAATTAAATCTTAGGACCCATTTTCTTCTTAATTTGGAAAGCTTTCCAAAGCTTCCTCTGAGTTTATTCCAAAACCTTAAACATTCTTCACAATTTCTAGAACCAGTATAACACTCTAACTGTTGAGCGCCAATACCTCCTGTTACTTGACTCTCTTCTGCATATTTGGAATCTAAGGTAGGGATTATATTAAGTCGATCTTCTTCAGTACTTTGGAAAATGTTTGGTCAAAGTTGCGAAGGTTTTCACCTTCAGTTCCAATTAAAGGTTGGGCGCCACTTTCTTCTGGATTTCTATGATTCACGGATGGATTTACATTTAAATGGTATTTTTCTTGTGCACTTTCGGAAATGGTTGGGTTATAATTAAGGGGACCCCCCCATTCTCGGGGTCAAAATTTTTGTTGACATAATTCGAATCTACACTGATTAAGGAATGTCTCTACAAAATTTCAAGTGAAAATCTCTCTTGAAGATATATCCGATTTATTGTGTCCGCATCAAGTGACGGCTGAAGGGCTTCTCAAACTTTAAACGCGTTTTTCTCTAAACATTTTTTTGCGAATGGCAGGCACGATAACTCAAAAACTAATAATCCAATCGGTTCCAAATTTTGCAACGTTTCTCTGGGAGTGTATAGCTCTCGTATGAACTAGGATAAAGCCAATCGGTGAAGATCTTCCTTATTTGTTAACTTGGTTTTTGGTAAAAAATCGGCGATTTTCCAAAAATGTTTTTTCAAAGGTCCACCATTTTGGTAATTTTAGAGCGAAGTCAATAATCCTTACATTTGGAATTTTCGGATTCCGATGTTCCATTATCATGCCCGCCATCAAAAATGTTTTCTTTAATTACAAAAAACAACAACAAAACAATAACAAAATTTTGTTGTAAATTATTTTTCTTCTCTTTTAAATCTTCAATTGTATATGTGTAAAGTTACAAACCTTAACAAGCATTGGTATTGATTTACCAGCCCATTGAAAATCTTGAAAAAATAAAATCGAGAATGGGGGGGGGGGGTTCCCTTAAATGCGGTTTTAATTAAATGTTGGGCGCCAATATCAGTTGGCAGCGGATCCAAAATTAATGTAAATTGTTTGAGAATATGCCTAATGCAATGTGTAGATATTTTCGCTGTCATAAGATCCTTCCGAGAGACCGCAAATGGTAAACTTTTTAAAATCTCATGTTAAGCAAGTATTTCAATTGGTCCAGAATTTGCAGATTTTAATTTTTGTTCCTCGTAGTGCTGATATTTTCATCTGTCGTTTCAATTAAATCTTGGGCGCCACATTCTTTTGAATTTCGAAAGCTTCTTGAGAGTTAATTCCAAAACAGTCTCCTTCAGCATTTCTAGAATCAGTACAAGGCTCAAACTGTTATGGCGGCCCACACCATTACCATGACCGGCGCTTGAGTTCTGGTGGCCAACCGAAGGTGCACATTTTCAGCTGACCTCTTTGGCTAGTAAACACGATCATTTTGTTTGTTTACAAACTGCTGGACAACGAATGTTTTCTCATCGGAGAAAACAAAATTCGGCAGTTAACCACTTTCGGCCAAGCGAAGCCACACTTTAGTTATTTTGAGTCTATTTTCTTTCTGTTGCGACGAGCTCATTTTTCAATATTTGCCGAATGGAATATTGCGATATGTTCAGCTCAGGAGCCACTGCTACGCGGGTTTCGATCAAGTAGCTTCTTTACTTTTCTTTCTGCTGATGTTGCTGTTTTCTTCCGTCCACTTCCTTGACGTCGGGCTACGCTACCAGTATCACGGTAACGAGCGATGGTACGAGACACAAAACATTTATTCACATTTAAATGCTGGAGTGCTCTAAGAAATCACACTGTGACGCTTAAATTCCATCACGAATAACTTTTTTTCTGGAATAATTTTAACAGTTGTCGCACGAGTGGCTCAGAAATGACAAGAAGCCTGTATATAGTCGAGCTTCTTCAATACTTTAAAACATGTTTTCCGGAGAGTTGCTAAGTTTTTCGTCTTCAGTTCCAATTACGTATTGGGCTGTATTGTATGACTTTCTTCTCTACATGTAGGATCCGTGAAGGTCTTAGGGATTGTTGCTCGTTCATTTATTCTGATTGTTTCCCATTTTCTCTAGGAAACTATTAACGTCTTGTTCTTTAATTCCAATCGAATGTTGGGCGCCATTTGAATTACCTTTATATGTTAAGTCGCTGCATTTTGAGCGCTTTCGAAACATATTTCAATCGCATTGACTGTAATTTTGTATTTCGGGTTCACAGTGATTGGAATTACACATAGGTAGCCTTGGAAATTGCGAATCGGGCACATTTTCCCATTAGGTGTTTAGCTATACTGGATTCTGATTAACTGGGAATCTCCCTAACAAAAATGATCAATATTGAAGCATCTAAAGGCACAAATCCAAATATTACGGCTCATCGCAATTTTTCGTTTTCTAAACCTTGTCAATATTTGTCGATGCTTGAAATATTTTGAAGTTGATGAACACGTTTTACCACCGAAATGCTTTTTAGATACACTTTGTGCAGAAAATCTCTCACTATCGAAAATAATCGATATTCGTTCATTGTAAGATATGGCGCCCAAAGAACGCTACCCACAAATTTCGATTATTTAATATTTTAGGAAATATTTTGTCATTAACAGGGACTATTATAAAAACTCTTTGGAAAAATGTAAAAAAATAATGAAAATTTTTATAAAAAATTGCAATATAGGTAATTTTATAAAAGATCCATCGGGATTTTAGGTATTTTAAATAGTCTTGTTGGCACCAACGAATACTGGAAATCATATCACACTTTCCCTCACATATATCTCTGTTAGACCCAGTTTTTAATATACCGATCGTTATATTTCGAATACCTAAACCAATCTATCCACGTGTGTCTGTCCGCCTGGACACGAAAAATTTGAAATAAAAAAAAAAACATTTTTTACCATTTCGATGTATTCTTTTTCAGTAATTCGGGGTTTACACATGCAACTTTTTTAAGAAACTCTGCTGCTGCTCTGTAAGATTCTCTTTTTAATTTCTTCCCCATTGGCATTTTTCATACCTCTCTCTCCTAAGGAGTAAACTGCATTTAAACCCAATTTATAATCTGTTTATAATTAATATTATAAATAAAAAATATTTATTGATTATAAATAACAATAATAATCATACACATATATAAACAAGAGATACTTATTTCATTCAATTTCCAACAGAATGCCAAACAAAATAATAAATAAAAGAAAAACATAACGAAATGAATAAGGAAAGACAAAGAACAAAAAATGAGATGTCTAATTGTAATTGATTGTTGATATTTAAGATATTATTTATTAATATTTAAACTAATATTAAACAAAAAATAAAACAAAGAAAATAAATCCAAAAAACATGTTTATGAAAACAACCCCAACAAAAATCCAATTTTTTTTTTTTTTAATTATTCGAAAGAACATTTTAGAAAGATTCGTTTCAAATCACTTGCTAATTATTTGTGATTGGAAAAAGGGGTGTGAAATTAGGCGACAATATCGAAAACAGCTATTGGTCGATTTATTTATAGATTTCTGAAAAAAGAAGAGAGAGCGCGACCACAGGAATGACCCAACCAATCCGATACCAAGAATTGAAAATTGCGGAGACAAATGCAGACAAACTGTCTACAAAAAAATAGTCAAAATCAAATGGTGGAAAAAGGGAAAGTGTGAATGCGTGATCGTGAACGCATCATTGTCATGCGAAAGAGAGAGCGAGTGACACCCACAATTTCATATGTTCTCAGGCAGACATAACGGCAGATGGACCACTTGAGATCTCCAACGGCAAACCAGGGCAGTTGTAGTTGGGCGTTTTTAAATACCCACTGTTCTCGAGAAGAGGTAGTCCGTTGTGTGTGTTTAACAAGTCAAGTGTGAAATTTTCCCCCAAATGAAGTGATTTACGACGGCTGGACGACCGAACGAACCACTTAGACATAGACGACAGACTGTCTGCCTGATTTTTGTGCATTTGTTTTCTTAGAGAGTCGAATAAATACAAGAAGAGAATCCTTAAAATCGAGTATAAGAGGACATGTGGGTGCAGTGTTAAGGTCAGTTTTAAATAGTCACTACAAGGAAACACAGCTACGGATTCAAGAAAAAATAATTCAATTTAAAAATTTATTTAAAAAAATGCCCACAAACATGTTATATAACAAAACGGAATTATCTGCCACTACTTGCTCATATTCATCTGACGAAATGTCCAGTTCAAAATCTTCAACATCATCGTCGTCGGGTTCACCGCAATCGAATAAGGAACGCCGCCGCATGTTGCGTACTCCCAAGTGTGCCCGTTGCCGCAATCATGGTGTCATCAGCTGTGTCAAAGGTCACAAAAAGTTATGTCGTTGGCGTGAATGTACCTGTCAAAATTGCCAACTGGTAGTGGATCGTCAAAGGGTTATGGCTGCCCAGGTGGCATTAAGGCGTCAACAAACTTCATTGGTCGATGAAGGTCATACAAATGCCGATGAGACCAACTCCGATGATAGTAATTCGGGACAATCGTGTCATCAGCCAGCTGCTGCTGCTTCGGCCGTCTACCAACGTACCCAGGAAGCTTTGATGGAACAGAAAAAGATTTACAAACAACGTTTAAGGAATGTCCAACAGTCAACATTGTATGCCAATGCTGCCCTGGAAAGTAAGTTAAAGATTTCTTATATAATTACCAGTTTTTTTTAATTCTTTCGGTAAAAAGAAATTAAAACTTCTTCTTCTTCTTTACCATAAAAAAAATTTAAATTCCAAAAAGAATTTCAAGTTTTAAACCATTTTTCCACAATAACTAATTTCTCTCTTCTCCTCCTCCCCTTCTCCTTACAGAATACAATCAACATTTTTCTGCCTGGAATTCACCACTCGTCGAGCGTATACGTAAGCGTCGTGCCTTCGCCGATCCGGAATTGAATCAAGTTAGTGATGTTACTCTATTGAATGCCGCCGCCGTTGTCAGCCAAATTACCCAGCCGCAAACGATGATCTATGAATATGAAACTTTACAAAATAACTATCTATTGTCATATCCTGCTGCTGCTACTATCTCTATGCCTACAATCAATGCCAATTTCATGCATCCTTATGTAACACCTGTCCAAGAAACAACAGCAACAGTCGAGGAAGTTCCCCAAACAGTGGTTAGCAGCAAGAAACCGAAATTAAGTTTTTCCATAGATGCCATTATGGGGTATTAAGTGAAGCTGTGGTTGGGGTTTAAAATGTCATTGTTGTTTGTAAATTTTGAAATTGTTAAATGTGATATTTTGTTTATAAGTTATAGGTTAAGGAAAATAATGTAATGATATAAAGGAATAAATAAAAATAAAACAAATGAACAATAATATTAAAAATCTGAGTTTTTCCTCTCTCTCTCTCACTTTAAGTACATACATAAATACTTATACGTCGGATATTACTCTATTTCGATTTTTTGGTTTCCATATACATATCGGTTCCAGAACTACTTACCTTTTAGAAAAAGGTTGAGGCATGGTATAAATATGCCATGGGGTGAGGTTGGAAAAAGGAAACAGGGGAGTAGAGCTGAATGTCCGTTGGCATTTAGTTCTGCTCTCCATAGGAGTTTGCGGCTAGTGGGAAGCCCAATATTATTCTATGTATATCTGTGAATATCAAATAAACAGTCGCAGACAATCAGCGGGTCCTGTGGAGAGTCTCGGAGAAAATAACCGAGAGGGTCCCGACTTTATTACAACGGAGCCTTGTTGATATCAACAAGTTTTCAGGCTTAGTCACCTAGTCCTTACCATGGTACGAGGCTATGTCATTGTCGACTTCAAATCACGAAATCCCTATTCTATGGAGCCGAATTTTAATACCCACCCTCTTTCTTATAAAAATAATAAAAACAATGTGAATATATACTGGTTTATGACTGTTGCTGGTGTGGCTGCCTTGACACCCTAAATTACGAACTCTACAAGACCAGAACTCACTCAAAACCCATAAATGATAACGACCCATACTATTCTAACGGACCATTCTTTTGCCTCAAACCCATTAATCTCGATGACGTAAACTAAAGTCTGGAGACCTCCTCACCAATCTTATACGAGGGCAGTTCGGAAAGTTCTTAGTCTAGCACACCAAGCACGGTATAAACAAAAAAGTTAAGTGTTTTGGAAACTTCCAAGTTTTTTGGAAACTCCTTCGTATTGAAACGGTGTTCAAAAAAGACGCATCCGCAATTTTTTACAATGGAAAAATAAGAAAGTCGTGCTTTCATTGTAAAAAAATGCGGACGCGTCTTTTTTGAACATCTGTTTCCATATGAAGGAGTTGCCAGATCAGATCAAAACAAAACATGTGTTTATAACAAAGATCGAAGTTTCCAAAACACTTAACTTTTTTGTTTATACCGCCCTTTGTGTGCTATGCTAAGAATTTTCCGAACTGTCTTCGTAGAGGGAACCGGCTCTTTCCGCCTAAGCCAGGATATCATCCCGAATCAACTCTGAAAGAGCTCGCCCTTGACAGTCGAGGAAGACGTCATGGATACTACTGTAATTAGCACCACGGTGACTAATACAATACCACAGCTATCCTGGCGTCTCCTCTAAGTCATGGTGAGTCCTCTCAGACGCTGAGTAGGGACGTAAGCTCTCGGCCTGTAGTTAAGTCTCGAGACTTCTGAGGTAGTTTGTCGTCAAAGTGGATACTGGGTCGGTGAGCTCCCCACCGTTCGGAACCGGGAACCATTAAACGAGTCAGCGCCAAATAGATCTCTGACAATAAGATTTACCGGAGAGCAGATAATTACTGCAACCGGTTTATCGGACGAGATAGAGACTCGATTACGGACAAGGAGTCACTTCTAATTAAGAGGAACCTCAAATACATCCGGAAGATCTCCAGAAACTGTCCGAATGATGAAAGAATTTCCCAAGGGAAACCTGAACGCTAAGAAATCCCTGACATCATCATCCACTGCAACTGAAGGTAAGGGACTGTCGAAGTCAGCCCGAAGGAGAGCCCGTAAAAAGGCCTCCAGAAAAGCTGATAAGGCACTGTAAATCCGCCCACGGCCAAAATGTCGAAGCCGAAATCCAAGGTTATGACAATTGGGAAATTTTTGGTGCTCGCGACAGCTGGGTCAGCCTCTGCGGCAGTTGCAACTACGGGAGACAAATCTCAAATACAGCCCACGGTTGTGAATAGAATGAGGTCCTTGGATGAGCAACAACCTGCTGCTAAGAGATCCACGCAGTCGTTAGATGCACGAAGTACTGCTTCGTACGCGTCGGTAGTGTCGATTGGGAATCCTGACAACAGTGTTAAGGGTATCATAAAAGCCAAATCCACAGTCTCGAAACAGAAGCCCAAAACCCGACACCGGCGTCTAGCGACCCTGCTGCTCTAACAGAGTAGCAATCACGGATCGATCTGACCCCAACAGGATTATCAGTGATGATAAATGGTCGACAGTTATCTGACAGACCTCTTCCTAACCGATGAAGTTGATCGACGGAATTTTCTAATATATTTTAATCCCTAAGATGCTTTTAACAGAAGTTGGCGTGTAATTTTCAAATTCAATATTATTGTCAGTCAAGTAAATCTATCCATCTTTTCACATCGTTCTTCCTCCTATTCCTAATATTTAAATTGTTAAATCCGACAAATGTATTATTATACAAAACCTCTTTAAGGCAAAAGTACAGCGCTTCTTCTTCTTCTTTTGAATTTCATTATCTGTAACACATTAAAATCCCTATCAAAATATTATTTCAATACGATATAAAACAAGGAAAATATTCAATCCATTATCTCATATAGTATTTTATAAATATATAACGGAAATCCATTAAAGCAAATTAACAGATCAATCAAATTAAACTTTTCAAATTGATTTTTAAATAAAACACATGTCAATCTCTCCCCCATAGGCAAATATCATGCACACTCCCTTTTGCTCTCTGTCTCCCTCTCTCCCACCATCACTGTTGATTTACAATAACAAATCACATCGGCCAAATGTTTTCCAAGAATTTTCCACAAATTTCCTTGAACTTCATCGGCCAACAAAAAAAAGAGACACACTGTCTGCTCTCCAGCGAGACTATGATGCTCTTCACGATGCCAACATGTCTGGGTACAAAACATGTCTTGCCTTGGAGATATGTAGCTAAAAATTTTCATATATCCCAAAAGAAACAAAAAAGGATCCATGCATATCAAATAACAACTTACCAGGCAGTACCAGAGCAGTAATTTGATCTTTAAAATGCATAAAATTGGATGAACAAATTTATTGTGTGGAAGGCAACAATATGGAGGAGAGAGTGCTGGGCGCAATAACAAATTTGAAAATATTAATAATTTCATACCACACACTCGTGTACATACTACACGAAAGAGGAGGCGCAGAGGGTCCTTGTAATTGGAGTAAAGCAACAAATTGTTACTAACTTCAGATTTTCAAGTAGTTGAGAATTGGAATCGGACTCGAATAAATAAATAGTATTCTAAATGACAGGCCAAGGGAGAAGATAGATATTCAGACGTCAGTCTGTCTGTATGTTCCGAGGCTCAGCATGTGTTGGAATTTGTATGTGAGTGTGCATGCGCGAGCGTTCAGTTTAGTACAAGTACTTTACTATGCTGTTACATGTGTTTTTTTTTGTTCTTTTCTTTCTGTAAAAGGATCCTTCAGGCTGGACAATTTCTAAATGTTTCATTTCCAGACAGTCTGGTGCCATACTGTCTAGTCTAGGCAAGACAGAGGTACAACAACAAATTTGAGGGGTTTGTGTGCCAGTGTGTCTATTTAACTGCGTGCATATGTGTGTAGTTTGTTTTAGTTGGGAAAACCACATCACCATGGGACTTCAAGTAATTATTAAAATTATAAATAATTGGGTTTCATTTTTTAAAAGAGGGCAACGTGTATAAAATTTCTATACAGCATGATTTAAAATGTTTGCAGAACAGGTTGGTTGGCTGTCGATTTTTTTATTAGATTTCAATGGAATTCTAAATTTCTCTTTTTTCTTATTAAAATGTCTTATTTAGCAGTAAATTGATTTACTTCTCTGTATTATGTGTGAATGCATGCATGCGTTACGTCCTCTGACATGGATGTTTGGATATCACATGAATATTAGAATTTTTAGTCAGTCTAAAATAGTGTAGCCACATAGTTGTAGTAGGCCTAATATCCTATCGCAAGGAAAATTTTCAAGTCCTCTCTCAATCGTAAATGCACCGATTCCAATAACCGTCCAATCTTCCAAATTAGCGAATGATCATTTTACAAGAATCACCAAAATAATAGCAATTCTCCTGTAGACTACATGCAGTGTAAAAATGTAAATAATATTAAAAGTTACATAGGTACTTATCTGAAATCAATGAAAACAAACATTTTTAAATTTTATTCTTAAATAAGAAACATTGTAAAAACATAATTTTTATACATTCAGCCTTAAGCCTAATTCACTTTGATACGACAACAAGTAAAGCGTCGATTTATACCCTCCAACATGAACTGGATATTCACAATACCTAAAATCGATCTAAAGAATAATAAGATAAGAAGAAATATTAAGGAAGGTGGGAATAGTTTCGATGGCTAAAGAAGGAAAGAAAAACCTATTACGTGCTAAGGTTGCACTTTCCTAACCACTTTAGGTTTCTAGTGATGTTGTGGATTAAAGCAGGTTCCATAGTTGAAAAGAAGCTTAGATACGGTGGAAAGTGAGCACCCACAAGTCTGTGCTGTCTGTAGGCCAGAACTGGACAGGGACACAGAGATTCTTAACTGTCTCCGTCTCCTCTTCGTCAGCACAGAGTCTGCAGTAATCAGTAACAACATGGTCCCAATTACTGGTAAAGGCCCTGCTATTGCAATGACCAGTAATATCTCCTGTCAGCTTTGCTCAGGTTCAACAGTAAGTTTGTTCTCTTGGTTGACAGAGTCGGCCAGATAGATCTGCACACATTGCACCTAGGTTTGTTGTGCCAGAGTTCATTGGCTCGTTCATCGAAGAACGCCTCAAAGTTCCGAAAAATATGACAGATTTCATTAAGCAATCGATTGCTAGATCTGTAGGTTGAGATCTTTGACTAGTTAATTCGTCTGCTTTTTCATTACCATTATGTCAGCTACCTTACAAATAGCGACGATTTCAGTTGCTATCCAGCTTGTAGGTAAGCTCAAAGTAGACGCCAGTATAAAAGCCAGACGGTCCAGAGGAGGGTCGCTACGGTTCCAGTCGTCTTTACCACGGATAACGACATCTATATCGTCAAATATCAGGACTGGTGACATGTAGTCGTCTAGTTTTACGCTTTGGTCCAATGACATACCTAGTTCGTTCAGAATACATCGATGCCCGTAGGTACAATTTCGCCATAGATTTTGTTCATACAGCCTTTGGGCACTACGCGCTGCCTGGCACTTAATGCTGAGACACAGAGGCCTTAAGTTCAGCATTGCGCTCAGAGCTGCTTGTGGGGTGCTTCTCGCGGCTCCAGTTATTAGAGGCGGTTCTTTGTACTTTGTCTAGTTTGCTGGATGTCGACTTGCGAGTTACAACTTTTTGAAAAACATTTGAATTTCATATGAAGGTAATGGTGTTCAGATTTCAGCGATCGATTGAACTTCATAATATACTTATCAAAACTAGATTAAATCGGAAGATAGGATCTACCGGTACCTGTTTCCAATACCACATCAAATCAAATCTATTTACTGTAAATGTCATTTATAGAGGTCCATCCCTCTATTATTTGCCCTAAACTTGTACTTCACTTCAATTCGACTGTAAAACATTTATCTGAATAAGTACAAACGTAGTTAAGTTCGGCCGGGCCAAATCGATGGACATGGTTAATTAACAATAACTTTATAAATGGAAATTTAATGCAAATTTAATATGCAATCCATCAAAGAGTGGGCCCATGGTAAAAAAAGAAAATAGCAGAGTAATTCTAGAGTTCAAATACAAAATGTTTCACTTACGGTTCAGAGATATGGACGTCTGACGTTCGGAAAATGTTTGTATTTATAATTTTCCATCTGTCCATAGGAGAAGATATTCTTAAATAACCGGCTAAAGTCGCCAATATGTATCCGAAATGCTGTTGATCGCAAGGCTGATGTTTACCTTAATCGTTCCATAAAAAACAATCTTTTGATCATATGGATTTTCGGAACTTCAGAAACCGATATCTCCTATAAGTCATATATTTTCATGATCCAGAGTTTAAGACCTACCTGTGATACAATTTTCAACAAAAAAATCGGAGATTTCTTAAGCCTCAAAACTTTCCTTCTTTCTGAGTATTTTGTTGCTTTTAGTCCACAATAGTTCCCCAACCCACAAAACTGATAAAACATTAAATCAAATTTAAGAGAGCACAAAACTAAATGGCGTTCTTTTTGTAAACTTTTTACTCGAGAAATTTGGCCGAGTAAAAATGGTAAACAGGAATGCCTACCTCTGATTGGCTGTTATGTTGATTTTGAAGTATTGCCATCTAATTTTAGCATATTTACTAGATTTACATTCCCGAACTTTTCAAATTATTTTGTACTCTGAGAGCAATTTTGAAATGTTTCCCTTTTACTAGATTTACTATTAAAAAAGTACTGGAACAGACCAAATATTTTATTAAGATAATCCAAATAAATAATCGAACATATTTCCATTAAAGTCTGGAATATTGATTTGATATTTGTTTTTTTTTCAACTGAATCTATGTGTATGAGCGCCGTTTTTATAACGCGCCAAAATGATCTGTGTAATAACGCTCTGACGAATTTTATTTTTCAACGGCATCCATCTCTTCTATGTCTTCTTTCTATACAAAAGCCTTAACAGTTATGCTTCACACTCATTCGTAAACAACTGAAGTTGGTTGGTACTTTGTTGTCATTTAATTTTTTATCCAATATTCTCCTTTACCTTCAATTATTAATATTATTAATAGCATGTGGAACGTTTTGTATTTCGGCCGGTTTAAAGGATAGCATTCATCCAACTTCTCTGTCGTACTGAATTTAAAATATCCCTCGGACGATTACGAGAGTAAAAGTCGACTTTTAGACTTTTCGATGTTTGAATTTGATCGAAATCGATTTTGGACTTTTACCGACTAATGTAAAAACGACTCAATGTAAATACGACTTCTTCTTTATCGGGTGGAACGTTTTACTTTTAATGTTTCTGTTGAGCAAGCCTAATGGCTTCATTTGTTTTGATTCGCCGATTCGTCCGATTTTCGACCTATATACACTAATAATAATCTTTGTTTGTTTTGATTCTGGCTTTTATCAGTTACGTTTTAAAGCTATTTCGTCGAATTCCACAACGCCGTCAAAACATTAAGAAGCGGCATTGTAATTAAAGGTAATTGGTAATTAGAAGTACACTTAAGTCTGTTTTTACACGGTAGATAGGTTCTAGAAGAAGTCGTGTAAAAAAAACCGTGTAAAAAAGACATTGATCTTATACATAAAGGGAATTCCCCTAAATTAGTGCTATTCACATTTGCTTTGACCAGCAAAAATTGTTTGTACGCGCTAAAGGGGAATTCACTTAAATCTTTAAGCTAGTGTTCGCAAACTATCGATAAACTTTATCGATGGTTTCAGATTTAAATACTTTTTTGTGATATGAACATACTTCGCAAAAATTAAATTTGACAAAAAAAATTTAAGTACATAAAATTTCAAATCGTGCTAAATGGAATAAAATTGTCTAAAAAAAATTAGAAATATTCAATTTTCAAACCGTGTTATATCAAAACCGTGTACAAAAAGACCGTGTAAAAACAGACTTAGGTGTAATTGGTTTGGAAATTCAAAAAAATAATATCCTATCCTCAGACAAATATGCCAAAATATTATTCCGATTATTTTGAAACGTATTTAACATATTAAATCCAGAATCTCAATGTCGGCTCAAGATGAACGTAATGACATTATATTGGAGTGTATACCAACGCTGGTGAAACTACTAACAGGATTCGAGGTGAGTACCTAAGGGTCTTCTCCATTTGCTATTAAATTCCTACCATTCTTCGCATAACACCCCCTTAGGACGATGACGTTAATACCGAACATTGTATCCATTTTGCATGGAATATAATAAGGAATCATCGAAACCTCAGCACAAACAGTCATGATGTTCGGCGTAAAATCGAAGGCATACAGGAACGATTTCATGTTGAAAATTGTTCCGAATATGCCGACTACTTAGGACGTTTGTGTGATGAAGTTGTACGGCATCCCTTATGTGTTGATCACTATGAAGTGGATGTCCATTGGTCTTTGTTGGATTTCCTCTTTGAATTGGCCTATAATCCCACAGTTGCCTTGAAGAAGAACAAACATAAAATTGAAATAAAACCAGCAGTGTCGGAAGAAGTTGAAAGTGTTAAAGACAATGAGAAAGCCTATTGGTTGAATAAGCTGAAAGAAGATTTTATACCAGTTCCTACATATGATACCAGTGAATCGGATTTAAGTGTAAGTGGGGGTGTTTGTTTTTGTGTGGAAATATTCCTTTATATAATTGATTTACAATTTTAGGATTGGAGTGATGATGATGAGGAGGATATTACCGTAAATACCACAGCAGATGCCACAGCTGCCATTGAAAACTTATCAATTGCAGAACAAAAGCCTCCAGTATATATAGCTCCATCAGTTGTCCATGAACTGAGACCACCACAAAAGTCCTTGCCTTATAAGATATTTGATTCATCAGATGCTGAGAAAAAGCTTGATGAAAAAATACAACATTCGTGGTGGAACATAGCAAAGGGAGAACATCACAATGCCATTATAGAAAGTAATCATCCCCTGTCCAACTTTGCATTGGACTATAGCCGTTTTCTAAGTGATACTTCTAATAATCTGATACGCTTTGAAGAGCCTAACACCATTGCCGAACAACATGTTTTACGTGAAATCTTATGGACATTTCAGAGACCAACAAATTCCGCTGTTTTCATGCTGGATGCAAATAAGCAGTTAAGCTTAAGGCCAAATGTCACAATACCAAGTTGTGGAGTGGTAAGGGGAGGAGCAACATTGATTTAAGGAAAATAAACCTTTTAATATGTTTCTCCTTTAGAATGCCTTTCAGACCTATCTGGAGAATCAATATTTGCCCTATCTTAAAATGATGAATGTCTTGAGGCAATTCCACAAGGCAATTTATTGCTGTGAAGATCGTTTACCACCACGCACCCTGGAGTGTTATGCCGCCAATTTACATTTGCATTTGAAACCGGTATGGCAAACAATTCTGGACTATGAAAAACGCCTAAGGGAACCCAAAGATTTTGAAGTGAATACCCTGGTTACCATGCGATCCTATTTGGATGAATCTTTGCGTCACTTGCAATCCCTGTATGAGTTACACGAAAAGGTGTTTCTTGATTGGCGTCAACATCCTGCCCACATAACCAGTGCTTTCCTTTTATCCAGTCTTATGAACTGTTACCAAACGGAGAGTAGTGTGGCCAAGGGAAACCTATTTATGTCCCTGTTATTGTCTAGTATCAAAGTATTTTGCGATATCATTGACACTTGGTGGACAGATGGGCGCCTAGATGATTGGCAACAGGAATATATTGTGGAAAGGTAGGTGTGAATGAAACAAAATGGAAATATGGTATTGTGATTTGTATTCCATCAGGATTAGCAATAGCGACCAATCGGTGTGCATGCGAGAGTATCGCAAAAACAAAAGCAAAGCCTTCTTTGTCCCCACCCATGTTAGCAAGGTAATTGAAAATAACAGTTTATTCCAATTGATGCGTGAACATTCGCTGGAAGCGGGTAGAACACTAAATTTGTTATATGAAATAAATCGAATTGGGGATTTGCGTAAAAACTGCGACGCCATGGGTGGAAAGCTGTATAATGTCTTCATAGAAGATTTTCTAAAACAAGTTGGGATTTTGCAAAATGAAGTGGCACAGGCATCCGGTGAAATGGATGTTGCAAATGACACAGAACCCAATGATAGTGGATTTTATAATGAAGCGCCCAACAATTCCACAAATAATGGGGAAAAGAAAACACAGTCTCTGCTTGATTGCTTAACAACAACCGATAGTTATTTGATTATGGCATTTGCTTTAAATATCCGTGAAGAACACCTTGTTGAAGAAGAGGAAGATGAAGCCAACCCATGCAATGTAAAGAAGGAAGAGAAGGAGATTAATGCTTCCTCTATTTATG
Source organism: Musca vetustissima (assembly GCF_032173495.1). Lineage (NCBI taxonomy): Eukaryota > Metazoa > Arthropoda > Insecta > Diptera > Muscidae > Musca > Musca vetustissima. The sequence continues at coordinate 106,152 of NW_026876430.1, read as the reverse complement.
AGTCACTAAAGAAGAAGGCTAATAAAAATATTTTACCTCTGGAGGAGTTACTGATATCAACATTGAGTCACATATTCAAAATGCGTATTGCCTTTGCAAATAGTTTTGTTTTGAAATTGTATAGAGAAGAGTTTATGATTTTAAAACATTTAAGGAATATACGTAAAGTTATGCTATTGGAAGCCAGTGATGCCATGCACATCTTCTACAGTAAATTGTTTAGTCAGGTAAATGGAAATTTGAAATTCCGCCATTCCACATGATTTATAGTATTTATATATGCGTCGTAGATTGAATCTGGTGAATCTTGGGCAAATCGTTCCCTGCTCACCATGCAATTGGATGATATCATTTGTTCCAAATATCCCGATATGTCTCTGCTATTCTGTTTGGAGGTAAATTCTGCATTTCGTTGTCAAACCACCAAAGTTATTGAGGCCGTGGAGGAGTTAATTGTCACCTACAACTTTACAAGGGAACTGTCGCACATCATATCGCCAGAGGACATTAAGGCCTATAATAAAGTGTTCTGTTTCCTGCTAAAAGTCAAATGGGGTATAACAACATTGGAAAAACTGCAATTTGCACGTTCCCACAAGAGGAGAATTCCCTATGCACGATTTGAAATGATAGACCTAATAATGAGACGTTTGGAACAGTTACGTTTTTGGATGATCTATGCCATACAAAGTGTACATTTCCATTTAATGACTCACGTTCTACAGTCAATGGGCGAACAACTGGATGAGAAAATTGAAAAATGTGAAAATTTCCAAGAAATGGAAATGGTCCATAAATCGTATTTGAGTACAGTGTGTGAACATTGTTTCCTAACGGATAATGTCAATACCATTAAAGTGGGTGTGGAACAAGTAAGTGGTTGGAATTATCATAACAAAATTGAAATCATTACAAACTATTTTAAATGGTTTATCTTGTTTACTTTAGCTGTTAAGTCTTGTATCCATATTAAGGGCCGAATGGTTGGCTTGTGTGAAATTTATTGAAAGCAATAATCCTTTGGCCATATCATTGGACGACAGCGCCAGTGAAGATACTGACACCGATTTTGTTAGTAATTCACAAATCGATGCCATGGAATATACCTACATCTGTTGCCATCAGTACTTGGCCAATATATTGAATGATCAGGTGTATTTAAAGAAAAATACATTTTGTAAGTAGAACAATAGAAATTATCAAGAAGTGTTGGTTTAACATCTACTTTTGTTTACTTTCAGTGTCTGGCTTAAGAGCTGCATTCAATACCAGTCTACCGCACTAACATTTGTTATAAATTATTTATTTTTTTTTTTCTTTTTGTATTATTAATTTTTATACCGTATTTATAAAAGTATTTTTTGTCAAACAAATTAATTAATAAAGCGCCATAAATAAAAAATAAAATATTACTGCGTTTATTTTTTTGCGAAATTTGTATTCTAATTCTAAAAGAATCTCAGATGTCTGCTCAAAATGAACATAATGGCTTACAATGATGAAACGTTTAGTATGATTTAAAGTGAGCAATGAATGGTCTACAAATTTAACAAAATAAACTTTTTTTGCAACTGTAAAAAACATCTACGAAAAAACGCTAAAAATCCACGCTTAATGTTGTGATGATCGTTAAAGTTGGAAAAATATTTTTTAAAAATCCACGCTTGGAAAAATATTTTTCAAAAAATCCACGCTTGAATTTTTTTTTAAACCCAAGCTTGGAAAATTATTTTTAAAAAAATTACGTTTGGTAAAATATTTTTAAAAAATTCACGCTTGGAAAAATTGTTTTAAAAAATTCACGCTTAAAGTTGGATTTTTTAAAGTGTTTTTTGGAACCGATCTTAGCCTTGTAGTTAGGTTCCCTGTCATGAATAAAATTGGATTGAAACGAAAAATCCACGCTTAATTCTGACCACGATTAGAAAAATATTAAAAAAATCCACGCTTAATTTTAACCACGAATAGAAAAATACTAAAAAAAATCCACGCTTGGAAAAATATTAAAAAAAAACACGCTTAGAAAAATATTAAAAAAACACGCTTAGAAAAATATTTAAAAAAATCCACGCTTGGAAAATATTTATAAAAAATCCACGCTTGGAAAAATATTTTTAAAAAATCCTCGCTTATTGGCCTGTATTTTTAAAAAATCCACGCTTGGAAAAATATTTTTAAAAAATCCACGCTTAGAAAAATATTTTTAAAAAATCCACGCTTAAAAATTTGTTTTTTAAATCCACGTTTGGAAAAATATTTTTTTAAAAAACACCCTTGGAAAAATATATAAAAAAAATCCACGATTTGAAAAATATTTTTAAAGAAATACACGCTTAAAGTTTAAAAAAATATTTTTAATAAATCCTAGCTTAAATTTGTGATATTCCTTTTGAAAAACTCCTCACTTAGAAAATGTATTTAAAAAGAATCCACGCGTAATGTTGTGATATTCACTGAAAAGCTTATTCTTTAAAACATTTTTTTAATCCACGCTTAAATATTTTAAATTTCTTTAAAAAAAATATTTTTAAAAAATCCACCCTTAAAGTTTTGATATTCTTTTAAAAATACTTATAAAAAATGTCGCTTAGGACTTTAATATTTTTGAAAAAAAAGTATTTTTTAAATATTAGTTTTATTTTTAAAAATTTCATGCTTAAGACTGTGAAGACCGCTGAAAATATTTGTAATAATTTTGAAATTTGACTAATTTACGCTTGAGGGTATTTTGGTTCATACAGGGTTAATAAAAAGTTGCCCATAGCAACCATTGCTAATTTGCCCTTTAGGGTATCAGCTGTCGCTTTAATGATGAATAGCATAAGGGGTGAGTAATTTTTATATAATTTTTTAATTATTTAAGCAAATTTAATATATATTTTGTCGTATTGCAGAGGTCCCATATAAACCCAGTTTAATATTACAAATATTAATGTTTTGTAATGTATATTTGTCGATATCATGGAATATAGTTTATGGTGTTTATATTCTATACAAGGTAAGCCCTTTCTCAATTCAATTCAATTGGTTGAATAGACAAAAATGTTCTAAGTGATAGTTCTTTCCTTTCCAGCTTCCCGAACTTTATGATTTACATGGAGTGTGTGTCATAATTGCCTATTTAATTGGTTCATTGGCTGAATTATATCGTTTGCGTATGGGTTATAAAGGAAATTTACAATCAAGGGTATGGTTCTGTGTTTTTCCTCAAATAAAATAACAATAACAACACTTTATTTACAGCCCGGTGACTTGTGCACCTTTCTAATACTCTCCCCCTTGGTGGAATTACCCATTATTGTTTTCTTATTACTTTCGGCCAAAGAATTTACCACTTTACTATTGGTAATTGCCGTGGCCACATTGAGTATTATGTCTTTGGAATTTCTAATTGGTGTTATCATTCTATGGCCAAAATCTGAACGAACAGTTTTAGTTAAAAAATAAATGTTTTCAAATTTTCTAAAATTCATGTTTATTTTTTTTTTTTATTTAATTTCTACTTAAATCTAGAACAAAACATAAATAATGCACAAAAGAAATATTAATATAACTGGCCACAAAACACGTTGCGATTCTTTGAATGAAAATACTGGCACACTACACTTTACTTTTATCATCCAAATTGTGTTTCTTTAACAACTCATCAATGCGATTGAGATGACCGCGCATTGTTGGCAAATATGTGGATAAGACTTTAATGTTTTCATCATGATCGGGGCCTTGACCGATTAACTGGCTTCTGGTTGGTACCCAACTGTAAATAATCTATAAAAAATAAAACAAAACAAAATTTATCACAAAAACATTTTCTCACAAAAAATAGATAATTTTCATTTGTGCTTTGCATTTCATTTGTTTATGTTTACTTAAGAGGCTGTTCATTCATTTATTTTTGTTTTGTTCTCGAATACCTACTTTTATGGTACTTTGTACGATGAAACCATGATAAGGTTTTAGTGTTTTCTCATAGGCATCTTGTAGGTGTTTCTTGACGACATCGCTCTGCTGCACATCATTGTAAATGTTTTCGAAAAATGTGCATATCAACTGGAGGCCGCGTTTCAGCCACAGCAAAGCATTGGCAGCGGTATTGTCGACACCAATATTGAGTATTATTAAATCATCTAGATATTTGAATTTTTGGCAGTCTTTTTCATAGGTTTTGCGAATTTTCTATAGAATGGACAGAGAAATTGAGAAATATTGGTTGTAATTTAAAAAATGTACATAAGTTTGTTGATGTGGAGAGGAAAGTACTTACGGTAATGTTACCGGTCATATCACTAATAACTGGACTAAAAAGGGAACCAAATGAACCTGTTAAATAAAAAATAAAAAACAATTTTAATGTATGGTTAAAGGGCTATTTTTTATAGATATTTCATTGATTAAGAAATATTACTAAAAAGTCCACGATTAATGTGTTCCTTGAAAAATATTTTTAAAAATCCAAGCTTAATTTGTACCTTGGAAAAATGGTTTTAAAAACTCCATAGCTGTGGTGTACCTTGAAAAAAAAAACACACGCTTAAGGCTATGGTGTACCTTGAAAAAAAAAACACCATATTTAAAAAATCCACGCTTAAGGCTGTGGTGTACCTTGAAAAAATATTTAAAAAATCCGCGCTAAAGGTTGTGGTGTACCTTGAAAAAATATTTTTGAAAAATCCAAGCTTAAGGCTGTGGAGTACATTGAAAAAATATTTTTGAAAAATCCACGCTTAAGATTGTGGTGTACCTTGAAAAAATAATTTAAAAAATCCACGCTTATGACTGTGGAGTACTTTGAAAAAATATTTAAAAAAATCCTCGCTTAAGGCTGTGGTGTACCTCGAAAAAAATATTTGAAAAAATCCACCCTAAAGGCTGTGGTGTACCTTGTAAAACTAATTTTTAAAAAATCCACGCTTCAGGCTGTCGTGTACCTTGAAAAAATATTTAAAAAAATCCACGCTTAAGGCTGTGTTGTACCTTGATTTTTTTTAATTGACGTTTAAGACATTCATGGTGAATGGTAGCCATGGCGATTAAAAAATACAAACAATTACGACTAAGGCTGTGTGCGATGGTTAAACATATTTTTAAAAAATCCGCGTTTTATTCGAAACATTCATTTTGATGGGTGAAAATCACCAAACCAATGCAGTTGCCGACTATAAATACGATGACCGGTTCTAAATTAACTGCGTGATATAAGACATATGGTTAGAATTTCTTGGGTTCCAGGTCATAGTGATATAATAGGGAATGAAAAATCGGATGAGCCTGCTTGAGGTGGATCTCAATTGATGCTACTGTTACATTGGCAGAATTTCTATGAGAATCCTAGAAGCAGAACCTTAAAATTAATTGGACCTGTGACGCAAATCTAAACAATTGATTTCTCTAGTGAAGAATGATATGACAATTACTGTTTGGATCAGAGAGATCAGGATTCAATTCCCAGTTTATAACCGATTTTTGGTAGATACGTGATTGACTTCTGACATTTTTCTCCGATACAGATTCCATTAAAATTTACATCTTTGTCAAATTGCTATATGTTCTCTTTCCTACTTAGTTTATCCTTTTTATTAGCATTTCAGAATTTGTTGTTTTTATTTGTGTTCTTTTTAAATGTCCAAGGCGTCAAATGTGTTCAATCGCAAATAATCTAAATTTCCGAAAATACTTGATAATGCCACGAAATATAATACACATTTTTGTTAATATATTTTAACGATCAATGACTCACAAACGTTAACCTGATTTATCAAGGCTGATAGGGAATTTTTTTTCGGCAATTGTTATTTATTTTTTAAAATTTGATAGGTTAGCTTAGTCATTGTTATTGATATAAATAAGTATCTAAAATCATTGTGTAAATATAAACATAATGGGTTTGGTTCATCGCGGTGTATTTGTTTTCTATATTAATAATGAAGTATTTTCCAGATAAAGGCATGTGGGTAATTACGTTTTGTCATAAAGATAATAACAACGATTTAATATTTAGAATATAAATGTTAAAATGTTAATAAATAAAAAATTCGTTTATTCGAAAAAATTATAGCTAAAGAACACTGTGGTACAGGGTATTATGTCTTTGTGCATATGTTTGTAACAGGCAAAATGAATCGAAATAGACCCATGGTTCCTTTTGAAAATATGTATAGCATCACTGTCTGAGTCGATTTATGCATGCCCTCCTACCGTCCATATATTGAACAAAGTACAGTTCGCATTTATAATCCGATTTGAATGAAATTTGGCACATGTCACTAATTTGGCCCAAGGACGAACCCTATTGAAATTGGGAAAATCGGTTCAGATTTAGATATAGCTCTCATATATAGTTTCGTCCGATTTTATGTAAATGATTCACCAAACTCCCAATATTGGTCCGATTGAGACAAAATATTGCACAGAGTACTGAATTACATCTAGTTTGATGTATGCCAAGTTTTGTTGAAATCGGTTCAGATTTAGATATAGCTCCCATATATAGTTTCGTCCGATTTTATGTAAATGGAGCATTGACATTCAAGTTTTCATAAATTTCAGATTGGTATGTGTATGGGTTGTTTTAATTTAGTTCAAATATTTATGTACGCAGTTTATTTCGTCCGATTCCATTTCAATGATCCTCCAAAGATTCTATGTTTATTCTATCAAAAGGATATTGTACATATAGTCGGCCCTTCCAACTTTTGAGCTTACCTTATTGGTTTTTATTCTTTGGGAATGCGAAATACCAAATCCGTATTAAACCTTTGACATACCGAAACTGAACGGACATATGGCAGGCAATGTAAAAAATGCCCTTACAAATTTACATTTTCTGCAAGACGCTTTTTAGCTATCAAGAATATGAAATGGCAAATTAAATGGTAAATATGAATATGATCTTTAACGAACCTTAAACGGTATCGGTTGTAATTCTCGCCCCAGTACACAAATACGAGTCTACATATTCGGTGTGTGGTGTTATCGTGCAAGTGTCAAAAATATCTAAGCCATTTATGAGTCCATAGCAAACAATCCAATTCCCAAAAAATTAGAATAAGTGCAGTCCACTACATTAGCATAAGGTTCTTGGTTGTACGATACAATGGACTCAAGAATTAAAACCAATAGATAATTTAAAATGTCAACAGTTACAGCCGATACATCATTTAAAGTGACATCAGTTTTCAAATTCTAGTTCATCTCAATGTTGAAATGTAGTTTTCAGGGGAAACTAATGTATAAAGGTAATCTATTTGGGGATTCCATTCATAAACAAGATTATATTTTGTTTTTTTATTTCCTTATGTGTACAGCTGGGACATTTTTATCTACGATTATTTACAGTTAAAGAAATGTAGTTTTTGTCCAACAAAACGTAAACAATTTAGCCACTTCACCACTATTCTAATGTGAAACTGAAAAAAATCCGACACCTTCCATTTGTTAACTGGGTTAATTTCTGGATATTACGTTGATCACAAATAAAACAAATTAAAATATCCATATAAACAAACATGTGATCAAACAAACTCATGCGTTGGTTTTACAATTTGTTATTAATTAATTTAACAAACAATGAAATAAATAACACATTAAAATCAAAAGGAAGGAATTAGAGTTTAGATTATTCAAAACAGAGATTAAGCAGAAATATTTTGAGCGTTTTTTTTTTTTTTTTATTAATCATTCGATTTGGTTTATAAAGAAATAATTACTAAATAAAATACTTACGTATAACATCGACAATTTCATTTGATGAGACCAAAAACATTTCCGTTTCAAGTTTATCATCAATTACGGGAGGGAAACCTTTAAGTTGTTTAAATTTTATACGTGCTGTTTGTTGTTCCATTGTTGTGTTAGTTTATTTTATTTTTCAATATTAACTGTATATTCCAAATATGTTAATAATATTAATTTGCTGACTAGAGATGGATGTTGATGATGACGGTGACGACGTCAACAATATAAATGGTGTGTAGAAAGCGTGTGTTGTATTGTAAGAAACTAAGTACTGACTGGCCGACTGACTTTGTGTGAGCTATTATTACTCAACTCGCTAGGCAAGCGGTCTATTTTTTGTTATTTCTTCCAACGAAATAGACAGAAATACAAAATCAATAATACCTTTCAATCTGCTTGGAGTATATTATCTTATCAATGTGTTTGATGACGATGTTGTTCTTGTTGTTGGTATGGCATTGATAATGGAAAGAATTCAGCGGTTTGTAGAATTTAGCCAAAAAGGGTTTGTTGTTTTTTTTTCAATATTTTTTTGCTCTGTGTTGTTGTCGATGTTTTGCGTTAAAATACAATCAGCAAAATCATCGTGCATATGTTAATAACTGGCTGGCAATGAATGGATGGTTCGGTCGGAACGGGACGGGAGAGTCCGTCGCAACGATCAATGTATACACGACGACGTCGTATACTATTTGCCTTTTTTGTTGGGTTTATTATCTATGAATGATGCACATTTTATTTTCATTTCAGTTGTTTTTTTTTTCATTTTTCTGTTTTGAGACGGAAGAGTTTTGGTGAGATGTGTGAGCATAGCGAGTGTGTTTGTGGCGAATGACTCTTTTTTGGCTTCTCTGAAGTGTTGCTAGCAATGTATGACCGTGTGTTGTGTTCCATTTTATTATTTTAGATTGGAAGACTCTCAGCAGCATAGCTAAAGTGGGACACATTTCTCAAATCCATATCTTTTTACAATGCCCTTTAATGCTCATGACGAAGAGGTGACATTCGTTTTCAAGTTGTTTTCGATATCTACTTAAATCGTATTGCATGACCCCCGATGATTCCACTCCACATTTTTGTAAATCAAACCAATGTTTTATTAAACTGTTTGAATTTGTACGTATTTCGATTAGTTTAAGAGCATAGTTCGATGATTTTACCACAAAATCTTCTTTAGAAAAATCCAGCATAAAATCATGTTGATCATGTTGATCCTCACATCTCAACCAGGGATGATGTGATAAAATTATTGCCGAATTTGCTGAAAAATAAAATAAATCATTTTCTTTTTGTTCCCTATAGGAATTCAGAAATCCTTGGGCTGGTGTTTTCTTGATTTGTGTAAAACGCTGTTGCTTTGGCATTTGAGTCTCAGGGGTTTGCATTACTATTCTACGTGGCAAATGTTCAGTCGTTTCGTGTACCACAAATACATGATTGATATAATCAAAATTTGAACCCATAACACCTTCTAGATCATGTCCCAAATCGAAGATGTGACCAATTTCATGGCATACAGCACCCAAACTGGAAGCATAGACTCCACCGTACGTTTTACGGTAATTACTATCATCCGGCTCCTGGCTTAAATCTATTTTCTTTTTGTCATTGAAACATGACAAAATACTATCGAATTTTTGGGGCCATGCATAGAAATAGGAAGAGCTAAATAAGGCCAAACCACCGGCACCACAAGCTACATGACCCAACATATGTTTGCGTATATTTTCATAGGAAAAATCTTTCGATTTTTGTACTTCATCTCCAAGATATTTACTGCAGGCAATGAAGGCCACAAATTTAATTGTCGATTCCCGACCCCAGTCGGTCTGTAATATTTCTTTGGCCAGGCTGGACCACAAATCATGTTCCTTTAATGTCCATATTTCCTTCTTGCTGAGGCAGGATTTAAACATACGGCACCGATTTTTGAAATTAAAACACAATCTCCCCTTCGAAAGTTCATTTAGCTTTTCCGCATAGACCAATTGTACCAAAAACAAATTCATATCTATAATTTCTTGATATTTTGTCACCTTGTGTTCATCCTCTTCCTCGTCCTCATCTTGGGCGATAATTATTAATGGCTGTATACCATAAACCGATTGTTTTTGTTTATAATTAATGGATAGTTCTAATTTGGCACTACAATATTCCAATCGTATTTTGTGGATGCATTGTTCCACCTCTCCCAAATCCAATAAATATTTAAATTTCCGTGAATCATAATTAGCTGATAGTTGTTGTTGCTTTTGTTGTTTATCATCTAGGAACAATGCAATTTGTTCATCAGCATAGCACTTGCGTCCTTCCACAGCACCTTTTATCAATAGGAAACGATGCGGAATTGTCTCGTTGTCTTGCAAATTTAATAATTTTATGGTATGTAAACAATTAGTTGTATTTTGCAAAGACATATCTGTTGTTGTTGTTGAAATTGAAGCATTCGTATTAGGGATAAGTAAATCGACTTTCGACTTGTCGACTTTTTGTATTGAAGTGTCTAGAAGTCGAATTCAACTTTTGATCTTTAAAGAAATCGCAAAGTCCACTTTCATCATATATAATTGGTGTTCCCAAAATCCAGTAGGGAATGCCATGAAATATTTGTTTCATCCATAACAAATGGTCTGTTCCCGTACTGCAAGAATCTACTACTTTTTACTACGATAACGTATTTTCCTTTATGATATCGAAGAAAATAGTAAAATCGAGTAGATACTTCCAGACGGACGCGTTCAAAATATCATTTTTAATTAAATTTGAATATATGTACATATTTCAATATTATAGTATTAAAAACAATACACACATATACAAAATATGTATTTTGATTTAATGGAACAAGACACCTTGATAAAAAATTTTAATCAGTTGGTAGCTGTGCCCTACCTTGTAACAACATGGATTGTCAAATTCACAAACGAAATACCAAAAAGTTGGTGGCAACTTTATAAGGGGACTATGTCAAGACATGATCCTATACTGATTATTTTCTGCGTAGGCGTATAACAGTTTCCGAAAGACAAAATGGCGAATTAGAGCCTTTTAGTTTAGAAAATGTAGCAAGAAGTCCTAAAAACGAAAGACCCACGTCTTTTATTTTTTTTTTTTTGCCCTTTAAATACTGGAGGCAGGTCCTCCTCCAGCTAGTCCACTTTCTATTAAAATATAAGTTATAGGACCATACACCACATGTAACGAGATCTTCTTATATTTTGCCTTTAGTTCGATAGATAAAACATGGGTAAGTTACGCGAAAGCTTAACACAGCGCCATTTTGTGATTTTTTAAGCTCGTAGGCGTGATTAACTTTTTAAATGCGTCTTTCTTGTGAGCTGACCGAAGACGAACTGAGAGTCTTTTATTTGGGGACCATGATACAAATTGATAATTTTCTGCATAGATATATCTCAGCCTCCAACAACTTGGTATGCCAAATTACGGCCCTTTCGGGTTGGGTAATGCACCTCAAACCTTAAAATATCGAGTGATTTGCAATATCAAACATCATGTCAGAGCAAAATTTCAAAGTTGGCTTAATCGACATAGCTTGTTTCTGATTTTATTCTATAGTTTATTAGGTCATATTCAAAGATGATAATTTCAGTTTTTAAACAATATTTTACTAAAAATACAACAATTTGTAGTTTTCCTCAAAAAATCGTGTAAATATAACAGTTTTTTAAACACATGTGTTTTTGTGTGTTGAACTTAATGAACTAGATGTACGAAAGAACTGGTTTTAGTTCCAATTGTTCCACTCATGGAATTGATACCATTGAACTAATTCGTTGCGGAACAACACAACTCTATCATCGATTTGCCCGAAATCAGTCTATAGAACCCTTTCTCGCTGTCTGACACGTCAATTGTAAAAAAAATACTTGTGGAACTAAAAGTCTAGGAAAAATCAGTTTTTGTCAATAATTTTTATAGAATTTAAGTATTTTCTAATATTATTTCGCATCCGCAATCTCCATATATTGTGAAATTTATATAATTTACCGAGTAGCTCAAAAAATAAACCGAATCCGACATGTCTCAATCAACTGTGCCCTGTTACACCATTATAAATTCGCCCGATTTGGAGGTGCCCAATGAAATGCAGCTGAAACAGGACCTCGAGAAGGGCGATACAAATGTTAAAATTGACACGCTGAAAAAAGTTATTCAACTTCTGTTGAACGGTGAACGTTTATCCGGTCTGATCATGACCATAATTCGTTTTGTTTTGCCCGTACAAAATCATACAATTAAGAAGTTGCTGCTTATCTTTTGGGAAATTGTGCCGAAGACATCGCCGGATGGAAAACTATTACAAGAAATGATTTTAGTCTGCGATGCCTATAGGAAGGTAAGTTGAGAATTTCGAGGGGAAAGAAGTTGTCATCTGTATTTTGAATTTTAGAGGAATTTTCGGGGTGGGGTAGGGATTGAATGTATGCTGGCATGTTTTGTGTGTTAAAACAACACAGTTCTTATCTCGACATATTGTGATGACATATCGTCATCATCAGAAATTTAAACGGTATGGTTTTGTGTATTTGGGACGTTTAATAAAATAACTTTTATTAACTATATCCGTTTGTCTGTTGAGATCTAGACAGAGCTCTAAATATATAGTATAGAGTTGTGAAATTTTGCGTATCTTCTACTAGCACTTTTGGTATTGGAAGTGGGATGTATGGGCCTGTTTTTTTTTTATTACAGACTCCCATATAACGCAATTTTTAATGCTTCATTCGCATTTTCCAACCGAAATCAATCATTTGGTATTGCGGGTATGTTGACAGTCAAAGTGGAATTTTTTCGGTCTGTAATTTACAACTATATTTTAAAAAGTCCCGCTTTCTTTTGGTATGTTGAGTTGAAATTACTGACCTCAATTTTACCGATCTGTAATTCGATACTTCGTTATCTTAAGAATAAAGTTCAACAATGTCGTCCAACAATAGCATTTTAAGTTCCTTTAAATGAATGGGCATGATCAGAATTGTCAATTAGACCCATAGAAAGATAAGGTCAATGCTAATAGCCCAGGGTATATTTTAGATGTCAAAAATAGATTTAGTGAAGTTATTTCATGAAAACGATGTTATCCTCAGAGCGCCATTTTCCTTATTAACCGCATACCTAACTTGCTTCAGAAATAATTCTCAAAAATATAAGCTTTCTTTGAATACCAAAATATTTACTCCTATTCAAAATCAATGTTTTTAAATATAAACCCAAATATTTCAAATATGCTCATCACACAATTTCTGTTCTACCTTTCCCCTTCCAGGATCTTCAACACCCCAATGAATTCCTACGTGGTTCCACATTACGTTTCCTGTGTAAGCTAAAGGAACCCGAACTGTTGGAACCTTTAATGCCATCCATTCGTGCTTGTTTGGAACATCGCCATTCCTATGTTCGCCGCAATGCTGTCCTTGCCATTTTCACCATTTATAAAAACTTCGATTGGTTGGTACCCGATGGACCGGAGCTAATTGCCAATTTCTTAGACACCCAACAGGATATGTCCTGCAAACGTAATGCTTTCCTTATGTTGTTGCATGCTGACCAAGAGAGAGCTCTGAACTATTTGGCTTCCTGCATCGACCAGGTGAACAATTTCGGTGACATTTTGCAATTGGTCATCGTGGAGTTGATTTACAAGGTGTGTCATGCAAATCCCGCCGAAAGAACACGTTTCATTCGTTGCATTTACAATTTGTTGAACTCTTCATCGAATGCGGTGCGTTATGAGGCTGCCGGCACCTTGATAACCCTTTCGTCCGCCCCCACAGCCATTAAGGCGGCGGCTGGTTGTTATATTGAATTGATTGTCAAGGAAAGCGACAACAATGTCAAATTGATTGTTTTGGATCGCTTGATTGCCATGAAAGATAATGAAAATATGGAGAAAGTAATGCAAGACTTGGTTATGGACATACTGCGTGTTTTGGCTGCCCCAGATATTGAAGTGCGTCGCAAAACTTTGGCCTTGGCCATGGATTTGGTATCGTCTCGCAATATCAATGAAATGGTGTTGGTTTTGAAGAAGGAAGTCTCAAAAACACACAATGTCGAACATGAAGACACCGGCAAATATCGCCAGTTGTTGGTGCGTACCTTGCACTCCTGTTCCATTAAATTCCCCGATGTGGCTGCCAGTGTTATTCCCGTATTGGTTGAATTCCTTTCCGATACAAATGAATTGGCCGCTGCTGATGTTTTGATTTTCATTCGTGAGGCTATACAGAAATTCCCTGCCTTGAGAGGACTTATAATTGGGCATTTGATTGAGGCTTTCCCACAAATTAAATCGTCGAAAATTCATCGTGCTGCTGTGTGGATTTTGGGAGAATATGTTGATGATAAGAGCCAAATTTTGGAAGTCATAGATGTTATTACTCAAACCTTGGGTGAAATTCCCATGGTTGAGGCTGAGCAACGTCGTTTGGCTGGCGAACAAACAGAGGAGGAAATGTCAGCTGCCCAACAGGCACCTACACCACAAACAACAAACTCCAAGGTTACTTCGGATGGTACTTATGCCACCCAAAGTGCTTTCAGTTTGGCACCGTAAGTTGGAATGAGGAAAACAAATGAAATTCGCCAATGTTTTAAATCTTTTTTTTTTTGAATTGTTAGAGTTGCCAAAAAGGAAAAACGTCCACCATTGCGTCAATATCTAATGGATGGTGATTTCTTTATTGGAGCCGCCCTTTCGGCCACCCTTACCAAGTTGGTGTTACGTTATGCCGATTTGGAGCAGGATGTGGTAAGTCAAGAACTTGAATTATTTGTACCGAATTTTTGATTAATTGATATTTTGTCTTAGCGTTCCCAAAATCGTTTGACCACACGTGTCATGCTGATTATGAGCTCCATCTTGCATTTGGGCAAATCCGGCTTCCCATCTAAGCCCATCACCAACGATGATACCGACCGTATTTTCATTTGTTTGCGCACCCTTAGCGAACGCACCGAAGAAGCCGTTGAAGTCTTCAAACGTTATTGCCGTGAAGCTTTGGGAAAAATGTTGGATGCCCAAGCCGAAGAAGATCAACGTGTGCTCAAAGAGAAACAAAAAGCCGCTGCTAAGGTACAACCCGATGATCCTGTACTATTCTCACAGCTATCGAATGGTCGTGAAAACCAATTGGGCGAAAATGTATTTGAGTCTAGTTTGAATCAAGCTTTGGCCGGTACAAAATCGACCAATTTGAGCGATATTACATCGCCCAATAATAAATTGAATAAGGTGACACAATTGACTGGTTTCTCAGATCCAGTCTATGCTGAGGCCTACGTTAATGTCAATCAATATGATATTGTTTTGGATGTATTGATTGTTAATCAGACAAGTAAGTTGAATGGAGCGACATGATGTAGTATTTTGTGAATGCCGTATGTTATTTTCTTTCCAGATGACACTTTGCAAAATTGCACCTTGGAATTGGCCACATTGGGTGATTTGAAATTGGTAGAACGTCCACATCCCGTTGTTTTGGCTCCACACGATTTCTGCAATATCAAGGCCAATGTTAAAGTATCTTCAACAGAGAATGGCATTATTTTTGGAAATATTGGTAAGACTTTTGTGTGGTAATAACGAAAGATGATCATTATCGACATTTTCTATACTATATATTTATCAATACTTGAAAATTAGCTTACAAAATATTGGTTTTATTTTTCCAGTTTATGATACATCAATTAACACCAATGTTGTCGTCCTCAATACCATTCACATTGATATTATGGATTATATTATCCCCGCTACATGCACCGACACTGAATTCCGTCAAATGTGGCAAGATTTTGAATGGGAAAATAAGGTAAAATGTCTCTTGACAATTGACTATCTTTATGCTTTACAATTAATATGCAACTTTTTTATTTTTCTAGGTCACAGTTAATACCACATTCACCGATTTACATGAATATCTCAAACATTTGCTTAAGAGCACTAACATGAAGTGTTTGACACCAGAAAAAGCCTTATCCGGACAGTGTGGTTTTATGGCTGCAAATATTTATGCCAAGTAAGTTGAAATGTATATTAGAAATATTTATTATCGGTGGTGAACTTGGTCAATCACGGGAAAGTGAAATTGCACCCGACGTTCAAGAGAATTCTTCAACAATGATGGAATAAATGCTTCAAATACCAGCAACTCCTGTTTATCCCCATTAAGACAACAAACTAGTTTATTAAAAATTAAATTTTAGGGGACATAATCCCAAGTAAATTTTGTGGATGCTTATGCTTATATTAATATTAAAATCATACATACCATATTAAAAGAAAAAAGAATTGTCTCTTTTTATTTATATTTTTTATTTATTTATTGTATTATTATTTTATAATTTAACATAATCTCTCTTACTTCTAGATCAATTTTCGGTGAAAATGCTTTGGCCAATTTAAGTATTGAAAAACCTGTCGATGATCCAGATTCCAAGGTTACCGGCCACATTAGAATACGTGCCAAGAGTCAAGTAAGTAGAATCATTTCATGAACTTTTTTTCTTTTTAAATTTTTTGAATTCAATTTACTTTTGTTTCTCTGCAGGGCATGGCATTGAGTTTGGGCGATAAAATCAGTTCATCTCAAAAATTATGTGTACAAGCCTCATAAAATGTAGAGCGGGTCACAGTTCATTCCAAATTGTCAACCAACAACAGCAAAAATATGATTTATTTTTTTTCTCTGTGCATTAATTATAAGTATTTTACTCTTTTCATGATTTATATATGTTACAACAACAAGAAAATATTAAAATTTATCAGAAAATAAATATATAAAAAATACATAAAGTAATACGACTATAATGGTTTACATATAAAAAAAAATACAAAATATTTACCTAAATACATTAAAACGATAATGTTATTGTAGTTTTTATAAATTGACAAAAAATATTTTCAACGTACAAATCAAAAGTATTTTAAAACCATTAAACAGGATTTTATTTATAAATACAAAACGAAAATGTTATTATTGTCAAGATTTTTACCGTGGGTTGATTTGTGGTCTATAGATGACAAAAAATATTTTCGACATACAAATCGAAAGTATTTTAAAATCATCAACAGTATTTTGAACATTTTTAAACCGTAGATTTTGCTTTATTTATGGTAAATATATATGCTATGGAAAAAAATTTTGTCATTTTTCACACAAAAGTCTTCTAAATATTGACCGATTTTATCAAAACAGGCATGCTTATTCTTGAGCGACATGCACGGGTTTCATTCTTCACATCACTATCTTGCTCCAGCAGCTTCTATAATTTCTGTATTGCGGTCCGATAAGGTGCTTAATTTTGGGGCGATTTTTTGTGTGGGGTATAATCAGTATTTTGAGCATTTTTAAACAGTGGATTTTGCTTTATTAATGTAACCAAAAATTTACTAATAGATTATGAAATCATAATACATATTTATAAGGCGTTATAAATTCAAATTTTATTAATATAATTCTTTTTATAATGCCAATTTATAAGAGTATTGTATTCATTCTATACTATATTTGGCTAGTTATAAATTCAAATTTGTACATCATTAAATTTATATTGTAAATATTTAATCGTTAAATTCATTCATTCAATATTAAATTTCTATATTTTATACAATTCTCTTAGAAACGATACGTTCTGCTCGTTGTACCTCGTTGCCCCTTGTAATGATTCAGGTGATGTCGATAATAGTGTTCTTTTGTTACTCATAAATGCAAAAAGGTAGAACAGTGTAAATATGCCAATGTGTTATCGATATCGGTATGATGAATATCGATGTGATGATGGTCAGCTGATTATCAGTGGTTTGTTTATAAATAACGTTGTTGTTGTTTAGTTAGTAAATAGTTATGCTTTGCAGTGTTTGCTTAATTTTCTTGTGAAATTCTAATAAAAATAAATTAAAATATGTGTTCATCTGGAACTTGTCGGATAAATACTTCATATACAAAGTGTGTAGTGACACCAAGTACAACCAATGCTGACAGATGCTGCTTGATTCAGGTAAATACAACAATTATTTCGTATCATGCCTTTGTGTAAATGTTTGTAATCGGCAAAAAGGGATCAAGATAGACCCATGGTTCCTTTTGAGTATATGGATAGAATCACTTTCAGAGTCGATTTATGCATGTCCCTATGTCCGTTCATGTATTTTTGTGAGCATAGTACAGGTCTCATTTACGATCCGAATTGAATGAAATTTGACACAGGTCACTTATTTGGCCCAAGAACGAACCCTATTGAAAATCGGTTCAGATTTATATAGTTTTGTCCGATTTTAAGTAAATGGTGCACCAAACTCCCAATATTGGTCCGATTGAGACAAAATTTGGCCCAGGGTACTTAATTAGGCCCTGATTGATGTATGCGAAGTTTTATTGTAATCGGATTAGTTTTAGATATAACTGCTAGATATAGTTTCGTCCGATTTTATGTAAGTGGATCATCACACTGCATCATCATTTTGAGAAAATTTGCACAGATTACTTAATTAGGTCCTGATTGATGAATGCGATGTTTTGTTGAAATCGGTCCAGATTTAGATATATTTTCCATATATTGCCAATGTTTGTCCAATTGAGACAAAATTTTGCATAGCGTATTGAAATAACAACAGGTTGACGTCCATGAAGTTTGGTTGAAATCGGCTAACATTTAGATGTAGCACCCATATATAGTTTTGTTTTGTAAATGGAGCACCAAGCTCCCAATATTGGTCCGATTTAGACAACATTTTGCACAGAGTACTTATTTAGGCCCTGATTGATGTATGCGAAGTTTTGTTGAAATCGATTCAGATGTAGATATAGCTCCAATATATAGTTTCGTCCGATTTTATGTAAATTGAGCACCATACTGCCAATGTTTGTCCGATTGAGACAAAATTTTGCATAGCGTATTGAAGTTTCTACATGTTGACATCCGCGATGTTTTGTTGAAATAGGGGAGGTTGTATTTGTTCTATTATATATTAACGAAATTTAGCATCGAATATTGAATTTAGTCTAGATTTTTTTTCGTTAAGTTTAAAATCGGCTCAGATTTAAATATAGCTCACATATTTACTTTAGTCCCATGTTCTTTAAATGGTGTACCGTAGATCCTGTTCTATTTGCACGATACGATATGAGCATCGCTTGAAGTGAAGTGAGTGAGGGTATCATATAGTCGGTCCCGTCTGACTTTTGAACATTCCTTACTGATTTTAATTTAAAATATGAATACGTTTTAGTCACTCACTTTTTTAAATCGTTGTTATTAGTAACTCACAATAGCCATTGTCACACGCACAAGAGTCATCAAATCTAATCTTGTGCAGTGGTCAGCAGCTGTAATAAGTACTTGGATAGGCATTCTTAATTTTTTTTAACACACACATATAAAATTATAAAATCTAATAAAGGCAGAACAAAAATATATTAAAAATCTTGGGAAGTGAGATAAATAATCTCAATTGATATTTCGCGCTAACATTTCCGGTCACAATTTTCGCATCCATATATATGAAGCTTGTTAATTTCCAACTGATGTTGGGCGTTCGTTGAGGTGAAGCATCAGCAATATAAGAAGTTAGGCTTGTCGTTCCGGACCCAGACCACAGCATGCTAGAAAAGAATAGAAAACTAATTAATATTCAAACAATTTATTTTTTACTTTTTAACAGAAATTGGCAATTCAGATTTGGTATGTTCCCGTACTGCAAGAATCTACTACTTTTTACTGCAATAACACATTTTCTTTATGATAACGGAATAAATAGTAAAAATTTTTAGTTTATTGCAGTACAGGAACGGATCAATTGTCTTTTTTAATGTTTATAAGGTCATTCAGCAAGAACAGCTGGATATCAGCTGCCTCTCAAGTTTGCTGTCAAAATCCATTATTTTGAATTGGCTTCCATTACGAAAACATAAACAGCTGACTTCCGCTTGCTGGGTATTTGACCGGTATCATTTTAAATAGAAATTTGTCTGTTTGCATACGTTGCACCAGATTTACCAATGTCCCTATGTCGCAATAGAGATCGGGTTTTTGGTAGGGCGAAAAGCATAATGGCAGAAAATATCAAATATAGGCCCATGTTTTGACGCCACATTTCACCTATTCTATGGCTATACATCTGCATTCGACAGCCCTATCCGTTCAGAGGTGTTTAAAGCCATGAAATGGCGATTCGTTAAGCCTTCGCTAAACTAGCACGATATATTAGATGAAATTCTTCGTATACGGATAACCTATTAAGTCACAGATATCAACTTAGTGAAGCTGAACTCGTTTTTTTTTAAGATTTTCCAGACATTGTCTATGCATGATATATGGTCCTTTACCTCCTATACTAAATAGGAAGTGGATTAGTTGGAGGAAAAGTAAAGACGAAAAAAAACTAAAGTCGGAAAACACCTCTCGGAGCCCTTTAATAACGAACGAGAATTCAGACAAGGTGACAGTTTGTCGTGTGATATTTTTAACATCCTGCTGGAAACAGATGCTACTATGGTCTACGTAAGCAACTCAGAAACAAGACCACCTCTCGCCAGACCACACTCTACAAAGACTATAACAGGCGTGGATTTTTTAAAGAATATTTTTCATGGCCTGGATACTATCTATTCTACAGTGCTGTTGTATGGATCTGAAGCATAGGTACTTGCGCATGCAGATAAGGCAGCACATGGAGTGTTTGAGAGAAAAATTCTCCGGAATATTTATGATCCGATCTGCGTCGACGGTGAATATATTAGTCGAATGCGCCACGAGCTGTACTATCTATTTTCGGGCATCGACATAGTCAGATGTATCGAGCTGCACTGACTCAAAAGGCAGAAGGGGAAAGTCAAGAGTTAGATGGAAAAATCAAGTGGATGACAACATTGGCGACCATGGTCTTTTAAATTGGAAGAACTGCGCAAAAAGTAAAGAAAATTTTGACACGCCACCTATATGAAGATCTCGACCCGTTAATAGTATTTTCATGGTATTATAGTACGTTTATATTTAACCGGGTTTCGTTAACTCAATGTGTTTCAATTGCAAATTCATTTGCATATAAGCCAAATAAATTCTCATAAAGAAAGGGTTAACCCGGTATCCACACAATTTTAAACGTCTATTCCAGGATTACGTCACGTTAATCCTGTTTTTAGTATACGAACATGCCTAATGTTTTCTGATGTTGAGATAGATACGAAAATTCCTAAAAAAACAATTTTTTCTTAATAATTTTGGAATTATTATGAATGAAATTTGTCCCGTGAATAGTGTTGTTGTGAATTTGATTAAAATCGATTTGTAAATTAGTTGTACAGGAAATACTGTCTTCCGATATTGATACAGAAGAAGTCAATCGTAATTGGTGTGAACTTAACATGATGGACATTTGTGCTGGGTGTTTGTGTCTGTCTGTATGTATGTCGATTTCAGCTGATTTTGTGCTATTTTGGCTTCTTTGTTTTTTTATTTGTTTTTAAAACTTAGCATGCAGGTTGTAGGCTTCTATTTCGAATTTAAATATACATATGTGGAATTTGTAAGTGTGTCTAACTGGAACCAAAGAAGAAACCTTTAAAGTGGTCTTCTTGCTGAGGGTGTAATTTAAAACAGCATAATTTTTAAGTAGTTTGCAGTGCTGCTGTTGTTGTTGTGTGTAATCGGCTTATAAAAAAGCGAACGCACACTGGCACAAACTTAACATTGGGTGGTATGATGTGTGTGGATATTTGGGTGTAGGGTAAAGCGGGATTTTTTTTAACTAAAAATTGTATTCACCATTGATAACAATTCGGTTTGTAGATCATAGAATTCGGAAATAATGTAATTTTATTGAAACGGTTTGGGGCTGATTTAAAGATTTGTGCAGTGGATTGCTACATACGAGGCCAGTTCGGAAAGTTCTTAGCCTAGTAAAAAAGGCGCGGTATATACAGAAAAAAATAAGTTTTTTGGTGTTCAAAAAAGACTCATCCGCAGTTTTTTACAATAAAAAAATTAGAAATGCGACCTTTCATTGTAAAAAAAAATGCGGATGCGTCTTTTTTGAACACCTGTTTCTATAAGAAGGAGTTGTCAGATCGTGTTCATAACAGATATGAAAGTTCCCAAAACACTTAACTTTTTTTCTGTTTATACCGCGCCTTTTTTACTAGGCTAAGAACTTTCCGAACTGGCCTCGTATGTAGCAATCCACTGCCCAAATCTTTAAATCAGCCCCAAACTTTAGCAATCAAATCACATTATTTCCCAACTATAAGATCTACAAACCGAATTGTCATCAATTGTGAATACCATTTTTAGTTAAAAAAAATCCCGCTTTGCCCTACACTAAAATATCCACCCACACACATCATACCATCCATCCAAAACACTTAAAACACTTTTTTCTGTTTATACCGCGCTTTTTGTACTAGGCTAAGAACTTTCCGAACTGCCTTCGTATATATAGAGTGTGTTATTTTTTTTGATATTTTGTGTGGCAGGATTTCAATGCCTACATAAAAAATTACTATTCAATAGTTTGTGGTAAATGGTTTTGTTGCAAACTCTTTAAGGGACGTTTAATTGGGTACTAGCGTTTTATTAGCACGGGGTGGATTTTTACTAATATGTAACACAGGGCAAATGAGGTAAATATAATGCAAATAATTATACAAGGACGTGGAAATATTAATTTTTTATTTCCTTTGCTTCACCAATAGTTTTTGATTTGGAAAACAATTTAAGATTTCGTTGGGCGCCAACTGTGAATATACGAAACAAGTATAAAAGTCGGAAGGTTGAATTCTTTCTCTGTTGGGCGCCAATGCTGAATATACGATACATGTAAAAAATCGTACGGTTGAATTCTATATCCATATCCATCAAAATGTGGTGTGTGTGCATTCAAAATATCTAAAACTATGGGGGCTATTTCGAAACATGGACTAACATTGTTTCGTTATATGTTCACAATACAAAAAAGCTTATAACCATAACCAGCTTTGAACGAATTGGGAAGAAGTCTGCCAAAGTGGGTCTGGCAGTAAATTGCCACAAGACAAAGCTGATGGTATCAACGTGCAAGATGTCCAGTAGACTCGGACCAACTGTGGAACTTAAAAACAACAGTTTCGAGATAGTGAGCGATTTATATACCTCGGTACCGCCATAAAAAACGAATAACATCAGCTTTGAAATCCGGAGAAGAATAGTGTTGGCCAACAGATGATACTATGGTAAGCAATTCAAAAACAAGCCCACCTATCGCCAGATCAAACACACACTCTACAAGACGCTGATACTACCCGTGCTGTTGTATGGATCTGAAGCATGGGTACTTGCGCAAACAGATGAGGCAGCTCTTGGAATGTTTGAAACAACAATTCTCCGAATGATTTATAGGCCAATCTGCGTCGACGGTGAATATCGCCTTAGAATGAACCATGATTTTTTGTACCATCTATTCTCGGACATCGACATAGTTAGTCATATCGAGCTGCAGCGACTACGTTGGCTAGGTCATGTTGTGAGAATGAAGGGGGTTGCCCTTGCTCAAATGACATATAAAAGCGAGCCAACTGATGGCTCACGCAATGGCCATCGGATTCGTGGCCTTCAAATGGATGACAACATTTCGGAACATGGTGTTTCAAATTGGAAGAGCTGCACACAAGACCGATGCGCCTGGAATATTTTTTAAGCTCGGCTTATAGAATAGATGTTCTGTCACAAGACTGGCTTTGTATGAAATGTCAATTTATAAAGAAATATGAGAGTCAAACTTGAATTTGGCCGCCGTTCTTCTTTATTCTTTTACAATAATCCAACTTAACATTCCAAGCCTAACGGGAACACAACCTGGCAGAATTAGGTGAAAACGTCTGGGTTTATGGTAGAATAAATGATGTATTTTGCGCGAATATTGCCAAAAAATGATTTTTGAGAATGCGGTAACATATTGAGGTTCTGAGTCAGGTTCCACTTTAGCGACTCTGAGAGCTTAAAAAAATTCTAGGCTTAATTGTGTACTGAAAAATGGAGTCTTAAAAAATTACGCTAGTCCCTAAAAATTATTCTTCAAAAATCCTTAATTATTTGATTTCTCGAAAGAATTGTCTTTCAAAAATCAAAGGTTTTTTCTTTAAAAAATTCTCTTTTTTGGATTTAAAAAAAAATAAAAAAAAAATATTTTGGAAAAAGGGTCCTAGAAAAAATATTCTTTAAAAAACGCACGCTTATTAGGGCCCTTGAAAAAAATCTTCATAACGGGTCTTTGAAAAAGTATTGTTTAAAAAATCCACGCTTATTAGATTCCTTGAAAAATATTCATTTTTAAAAAAAGAAAAATATTTAGTCAAAAATGTAGTCAAGTTGGTCCATATTAAGACCTTATCGAGATTTATAAATACTAATGTATGTATCCAGTCGGATACCTAACTTGCTTAAAATAATTTTTATTTTCAATATGGTCCATGTTTGCACTTGATCTAGGCATGGTAGCAACATTCAGACCTAGGCCTTCCCTTTTCCTATCATGTCAAATTGATTTCTTTTTAAACTTGGTACCATCTTCGGTCTTTATCTAAGACCAATTTGATTCTCATGATATTGTATATTTATTTTTGTTGAGATACGGACAGAGTTCGGAATATTTATTATAGTCGATATCTATCAAAGGTTTATTATAACCAACCTTGGCGGAAATTTGATATTTTGGGTTTTAATTGGGTAGAAAATGTTCCCATAAAAAATATTATCAGTATTGGTCCATGTTTCAGGATTGTCCCCCTTTTGTCCTATTATTGGGTATTTTCATGATTTTGGGAACGTTTTTAATCGGATATTACAATAATTTGATATTTTGGGTTCTCATTTAACTGGCAAATTTTTCTAAAAAAAATTATCAACATTGGTTCACTGTTTAGTGTAGCCTTTTCCAAATTTAGGTTTCCCAACCTAATTGTCTGTAGTTTGGTATTTTGTATCCTGCGGCAGCTATTTGCATGACAACCTCCATATTAAAGTCCCGATCAGTTTAGGTATAATGAATAGCAATGTCATGGTTATGGGTATACAAATTCGACGGAACATAACGACATTTTTACTTACTCCTAAAAAATTTTCAATTTTGTGGGAAAGGCCTCGAATGGGTCATGGGTCTTGCACCTTCTCTTAGATCTTGGTCTACGTTTATCGGTAATGTTATCCTTTTTTGTCAGTACGTTGCAGAAGAATGTCATAAATTATAGAGGAATATATCAGGCTATCGAATTCTCTCTATAATAATGACCTGAGGGTCTAGAGATTTTGTTCTTTAGAAAAAAGGATGTATCTGAGGTATCCATAGTATCTAGGTCTAAGTTTGGTTGGGATATTTTAATGAAACATTTTGTGAGCTCCAATCAGCAATACAAAAGTATGAACATTACAAGGACACTTGGAGTTTAAAATTGATAGGGTATTTTTTTTATCGATTCGAGGTCTATATTATATATGGCTGATGGTAAATAATACCCAAATGAAACTTCTAATCTAATTTAGCCGTATTTTGTTTTAAATTGAGAAAAAATATATGAAAATTCCATATCCTTTCTGATTTCCCCAGCAGCCGGATATCCTTCATAAAATATTTGTGTTTCATCATGATCGAATTTTTTTAGAGTATTTTAATGATTTAATGAATTTATGACAATCAATCTTCACTGTAGACAATAATAAGTTTTTTTTGATAGAACTCGGGAACATATTTCAGTTCTTCGATGACTTGACTTGCGTTGACTTTAGTATCTCACAATAGCCGCTGTCACACGCACAAGAGTCATCTAATCTAATCTTGTGCAGTGGCCAGCAGCTGCAATAAGAACTATTTTGCACACAGAGATGATTTGAATTTTGAAATTCCAACTGGCCACTGATCCTGATTTCTTTTTTTTAAATCGTAACATAAATCCAGCGTAGGAACACCAAACAGTATTTAAATGTAAATTTTGAAATATATTAACATGTGAGTGGGTAATGCATTTGCCATTGATTGACAGACACATGCCAGGCAATTTGACCAATGTTGTTGAAGGTTTCTATTGTTCTTGTTTTTTTTTTTTTAATTTATTGTTATTTTTTGTTGTTGTATTTTCCATTATTGAAAAGGAGTGAGTTGCGGTGTGGTTATGGGTATGGGTATATGGCCTTAGTAGATATGAATATAAAAATGGGAAATGCTATTTTTTCAGTTTTGAATTAATAATGATGACAACACATGTTGAAACTTCCAAGCGGTTATAACTTTTGTCCTTGGTGTGCCAACAATGTATATTTTCATTCCTCTATTGTTTTATTGTTGTTGTTTTTGTTTATTTATTTTTTTTTTTACTTTTTTTGTTAAATATACATTTTTCACTTGATATTCTTGACACACACACAACAAAATGTAATCCTTTCATGATTTTCGCAATAATTTTTAATTTTCAAAAATTTTTGAATGATATTCCAATGCGATTCCGCCCGTGTTTTAAAATGTAGCTTTTTGCTGTTTGGTCTACGCTATAGCCACGCAGTATTGCCGATAATTGACTGAGGCTTTGTCCACACACTTACCTGACTTTTATAGTCCGGTAATAGCTTAGCTTATTAGTTGGTTCGGTTGCATTACAAGAAACCTTCCCAATTGCTGGCCACCATCCCCTGTTCGCCTACTTCGTTTTGTTGTTAATGGGGATGGGATGGAATGGGGGGTGAACAAAATACTCAATGATGGTATTGAACACCACAACAACAAATACTTAGGCACCTGTCTGTGCAACAACAAAAACAACGTGGACAATGGAACTGACCACATCCATATGTTGGTATGTGCTGATATAAACCTTATTTGTTATAAACAATTTTTGTATTTTCTGTCTTTACAGTTAAGTTCTGGTTGTTGTTTTTGTGTTTTTTGAAGAAGCTTTATCGGTAATATTATCCTTTTTTGACAGTGACGTTACAGATGAATATCATAAATTATAGAGGAAAATATCAGGCTCTCGAGAATTTTCTCTATAGCGACCTGAGAGTCTCGAAGATTCTTTTCTATAAATAAAGTATCGTACTGAGGGTCTTGAGATTTTTTTCTATAGAATGAAGTAGTGACCTGAGGGTCTCGAGATTTTTTCTATGGAAAAAGTAGCGACATGAGGGTCTCGAGATTTTTTTCTATAGAAAAAATAGCGACCTGAGGGTCTCGAGATTTTTTTCTATAGAAAAAAGTAGCGACCTGAGGGTCTCGAGATTTTTTTCTATAGAAAAAAGTAGCGACCTGAGGGTCTCGAGATTTTTTTCTATAGAAAAAAATAGCGACCTGAGGGTCTCGAGATTTTTTTCTATAGAAAAAAATAGCGACCTGAGGGTCTCGAGATTTTTTTCTATAGAAAAAAATAGCGACCTGAGGGTCTCGAGATTTTTTTCTATAGAAAAAAATAGCGACCTGAGGGTCTCGAGATTTTTTTCTATAGAAAAAAA
The DNA here is from genome assembly GCF_032173495.1 of Musca vetustissima. NCBI lineage: Eukaryota > Metazoa > Arthropoda > Insecta > Diptera > Muscidae > Musca > Musca vetustissima. Next base: position 78,930 of record NW_026876430.1, on the reverse strand, counting down.
TAGCGACCTGAGGGTCTCGAGATTTTTTTCTATAGAAAAAAATAGCGACCTGAGGGTCTCGAGATTTTTTCTATGGAAAAAGTAGCGACATGAGGGACTCGAGATTTTTTTCAATAGAAAAAATAGCAATCTGAGGGTCTCGAGATTTTTTTCTCCAGATTTTTTTCTAATGAAAAAATACCGAACTGAGGGTCTCGAAATTTTTTTATAGAAAAAGGAGCGACTTGATGGTCTTGCGATCCTTTTTATAAAAAAGTAGCGTTCTAGGGGCTCGAAAATGTTTTCTATAGAAAAAAGTAGCGACCTAAGAGTTTCGAGATTTTTCCTATAGAAAAGTAACGCCTTGGCGTTCAGAAGATCTTTATAGCAAAAAGTAGCGGGAGTGGACTTCGAGAATTTTTCTATACTAATAATAGCCACCCTGATGTAGGTCTCAAGAATTCCTACAATCGTTTGTTTGTTATCTTATTATTAATTACCCTCGCTTAATTTCAAAATTGGCCACATCACTGAAAAGAAGAAAAACCACCACAAATGCCAATGGGGGTATAGGCAGACGTTCTTGTAATGGATACATAACACCTACACCCACAAATGCTTTTGTCAATGTGTAGTATTTAAAAAAATACAACTAACACATTGTTAATTTCATTTAAACAAATGACACGTCACTGGTAAAATAACAACAGCGGACAGACAGACAAACATACAGACAAGACACAGCGAAAGAAGGAAAGTAAAACATACAAAAATCGGTCTGTTTTCTTGAAAACACAAAAAGAGGCCACCGCTGACATCAATGCCACCCACCCACCTTAGCTGAGGCCTGATTTTTTCACGAAGCAAACCAAAATAAGATGAAATTTTGTGTTTTTTTCTTTCGAATTATGTTTTACGCGGCAATGCATTTGGAAAAAAAACGGGCATTTAATAATTCTCAAAAAAAAAGTAGTATTGAACAAGAATTATGCAAAAATGGCTTATTAACAATGTCTCTTATAGAGGTCTGGAAACCTGTGAAAATCGCCGGAAAACAAAAACAAAGCATGTCTATGTGTAGCCATATGAGTGTTGGTTGTGTTGACTGGAGCACATTTATACTGCAATATAATTTTTAATTTTTTTTGTTAATTCTACAGATTTTTTTTTTTATTCTACAGAAACAAGTAGCGATCTGGGGGCGTCTGGAATTTTTTGTACACAAAAAGTAGCCATCTGAGGGTGTCGAGATTTTTTCTATAGAAAAAATAGCGACCTGAGGTTCTCGAGATTTTTTTTTACAGAAAAAATAGCGAACTGAGGGTCTTGAGATTTTTTTCTATAGAAAAAAGTAGTGACCTGAGGGTCTTGAGATTTTATTCTATAAAACAATTGTGACCTGGGGTTCTCTAGATTTTTTTCTATAGGAAAAAAAGCGAACTGAGGGTCTTGAGATTTTTTTCTATAGAAAAAATAGTGACCTGAGCGTCTTGATCTATAAAAAAATAGAGAGCTGAGGGTCTCGAGATTTTTCCTATAGAAAAAATTGCGGGCATGAGGGTCTTGAGATATTTTTCTATAAAAAATTGTGACATGTGGTTCTCGAGATTTTGTTCTGTGGAAAAAATAGTGACCTGAGGGTCTTGAAATCTTTTTTCTATAGAAAAAATAGTGACCTGAGGGTCTTGAAATCTTTTTTCTATAGAAAAAATAGTGACCTGAGGGTCTTGAAATCTTTTTTCTATAGAAAAAATAGTGACCTGAGGGTCTTGAGATTTTTTTCTATAAAAAATTGTGACCGGAGATTCTCGAGATTTTTTCTATAAAAAATAGAGAGCGGAGGGTCTCGAGATTCGTAAATTTCGTATTTTTTTTCTCTAGAAAAAATATCGACTTGAGGATTTTGAAAATTTCTTTTATAAAATATCAACCTGAAGGTCTTTAGCATTATTACCAGAAAAAAGTAGCGATGAGGGTCAAGAGAATTATTTTGTAAAAAAATTGGTCTGGAGAATTTTTTCTACATAAAAACATGCTGTTTGTCTACTAAAAAATAGCGACATCGGGGTCTGGAGAATTTTTTCTATTGAAAAAAAGTAGAAATCGGTAGGGTCTCAAGATATTTTTCTTATGAAAAATGACGTGAGGGCACCGATACTGATTTTGTTCTGAAATAATTTTATTTTATAAAAAAACTAGTAAAACAAGTGTCAGTCGGTGTTTGCGACAGATATATACCCACAGCCTATGGTTTGTGGAGGTCTTCGGAATTACACACAGGTTTTATTATTCGCTTCATATCAGGTATAGGTTATTATCAAAGAAGTTTCGATTTGATCAAATCGGTTATTCAAAATTAAATTCGCAAGTTTGACACTTTGTGGTGGAGGGGGCTGACGGGTCCTACCTTCGGAGTAAATGTGGGCATGGTAAAGATAATAGGTTGTGCAAAGTTTGGTTCAAATCGGACATTGGATTCGTTTGATATTGGGTTTATAACAATTGAAAATGTTGACCATTTGGTGGGGAGGTACCACAGGGTGTGGACCAGTGGGTCCCATCTTCGGACTTCATCTAGGCTGTGTAAAGATAATAGGTTGTGCAAAGTATGGTTCAAATCGGGCGTTGATTTATAAATATTAAAAGTATTGACCCTTTGTGGGCCAGGTGCCGGAAGGAATGTACAAAGGGGGGACCCTTTTTGGGAATTGATCTAGGATTGGTAAAGATAGTAGGTAGTACAAAGTTTGGTTCAAATCGGATAGTCCGTTTGCATAATATTATTATTTGTTTTTTTTGCACAATTTTGACCATTTTGTGAGAGAAGTACCAGAAGGAGTTGACCGATATTCCCCATCTTCGAACTTGATTTAAATTTGAAAGAAATAATACGAAGTTTAAAGTTTGGATGAAATCGTTTGAGAGTTATTGTGGGTACCACACGGATCGACAGACAGAGGCCCATTTGTACATGGGCTCTGTCCAAATGGAAACTTTAATATAGGTTGACGAATGACGAATGGCTCTATGTTAAATTATCTGCTTTATGTGATTTAGGTAAAGCTCTGATACCGTAGTACCGGTCGTATAGCGTACTGAATTGAGTGTACAATGATGTGTATTAAGTTTCGATGCCGTAGCAAAAAGTGTATATACCTTAATTATCAAGATCCTCACGTTGAAGGTATAATTAGCAATCTGAGTGTCTTGACAATTTTTCAAAGCAACCCTATATAAGAAATTCTTATCGAGAAATTTTCTCTGGAAAATTGATTTAAAACGTGCTTGCAACGAACGTATTTACATTCATAATTATTTTGCAACAGACAAATGTATTTATGAAAAAATGACATCGTTGTAAATATACAAACACACACTTGCATGCACATCCTCCCCCTTTTACATAGTGGGGGACAAATACGATTTCGATGCCATACAAGTGATTTGTTTTTTATTGCTTCCATTACATGTAGTGCTACCATACCTACATTCACACACGCACACACACACATGTAATATATATCCCCGTATGCAGGTCCATTTCACAGTTTAAAAGTCGTACACACATACATCTACATCTGCACATGGTCTTTTGTTATTTAATTTAGAAATAATAACGCCTTTAAATAGGCTTCACTTTGGTTTTAGCTTGAAAAAGTGCATTGCGAAAATCGTCAACGACGACGTCGGCACCAACCGCTATTCCCATCCCCTCGGACTTCTCCGTTTAGTTCCGTTAAAAAACAAACACAAGACAAAGCCAATGCAATGCTGAATCAATGTCTGTGTTCATTGTAAGGTGTTTCGATGCGCCACCTCACCCCCCGCGACTTATGCAACGTTTTGTTGTTTATGTATTGGAGACAAGAAGAATCAGAAATGTGACGTCTCCAAACGAACGAAGAACAGAAAAGTCACACGTGTAAAATGTAACGATTATGTTACAGTGGCATGAATTGCTATGTTTGACGTACATGTAAATGCATACATACATACACAGATGTATGGTTTTATGTATATATGTATGTAGTTCATGTGAAATACCATCGTGTGTATGCAAAAAAAATTAACACCAATACACTTGTCCGTATATATGTTTGTCCATGATGCTAAACACCGCCCCTTCCGTCTTTTGGCTAGAAGGAAACCAAAAATGGAGACAATACACACATAGGCTCATTTATATGCATCTATTCCTTTGGCCGTCTGTCTGTTCTGTTGTCCGTCACATAATCAGTTGTAGAACACACCTCGGTATGTTTGACTGTAAGTGCAACTTATATTTTTGGGTCATATTTCAATTGGCTTCACTTAACGTGTGCAATAAATATCGATGAGTACAAGTCCGCCAACTCTGCATTTCTCTTCCTAGTCCACAACATGTAGATATATTCTCTTTCGGCAACTATAATTTAAATTAATTATGCAGTAATAATTATTGTATCATATCTTTGTGGAATTTTATAAATCACATGAATACCAGTTGTTTTTCAATGCCACATCGAAGTATTTCTTTATAAGTTGTATTAAAAATATTAACATGTGATTAAGTGTCGAGTAAGTCGGTGTGGCCGACGGATGTGTACCCTCGACCTATGGTTTGCGGAAGTCTACTGGAATTATTCTTCGCTTTATATACGGTATATGTTTTTATCAAATAGGTGACCATTTGTGGACAAGTACCATCTTCGGATTTAATGTATATGTGCAAACAATGGATCAAATGGATCCCATTCTCGGTTTCAAAAAATTTAATTTTGTATATTGATTCAATTCGATTTTGGTTCAAATCTAATGGTTCGTTCGCTCGATATTACGAAATTAATTTTCAGCAAAATTTGACCACTTTGTGGGGGAGATACCAGAAATAGAGGACCGATATTCTCCAAACTTCGAATTTGATTTAAGTTTGGTTGAAATATTACGATGTAAAAAAAAAATTTGATATTTCATCTAGATAAAGTTCAAATATAGGACCAATCAACTCCTTCTGGATCACCACCTCCCCACCCCAAACTTTTTAAATCAAATATAAATTCATAAATCAAAATCCTGAATAAAGTCTGAATTATTGGGAGAAAAGGAGAGCAGAGAAAGAACAAGAAAAATGTGAGCGGGAACAAGTCAAGATGTACAGGAGTCGCAACGAAGTCCGGAAATTTTACCAACGAGTTAAACACCAAACCGAAGGCACATCCTCCTGTAGAGATGAAGGTGGAAACCTGGTGACAAATACAGATAGCGTGTTGAGGATCTGAAAGGAGAATTCTGGTATCAATAAGAGATTATGGTATCTATTGGATACCACCATGGCAAGATGAGATCAGAATAGCAATTAATCGGCTGAAGAAGAATAAAGCAGCAGGCGCGATGGGTTATCAGCCGACCTACTCAAGACCGATGGATAGATGCTGGCCAGGAGCATGCACCAGCTGATTTGTACAATTTGGCTAGAGGAAAGCATCCCCAATGATAGGAACCTCAGCATCCTGCTATATGTGCCAATTATAGAGGAATTAGTATCCTTCCCATCGCATAATAAGTGCTATCCAGCGCGCTGTGTGAACAAGTGAAGCTAAAGGTCAATGATATTATTGGAACATACCAATGCGGCTTCAGACCTGGCAAATCCAACATAGACCAGATTTACACTTCAATTCCTGGAAAAGACCCACGAAAAACAGATCGAACGAGGGTTGAGGCAAAATGACAACTTATCGTTAGATTTTTTTTTTTAAATCCTGCTGGCATAGGTGAACAGGAATGACACTCCGAACACAAAACAACACATGTTACTCGCCTACACCGATGTCATCGACATAATGGGTTTAAAATTGCGAGCGGTAACAGACAACTTTGAACAAATTGAGAAGGAGCCTGTCAATGTGTAAACGGCGAGAAGACCAAGCAGATGGTGTCAACGCGAAAGACGACCAGTAGACTCGGACCAACTGTGGAACTTGAGAACTAGAGCTTCGAGAGATCCTTGGTACCGCCATAAATAATACTAATGACATCAGTTTTGAAATTCGGAGAAGAATAGTGTTGGCCAGACAGATTCTACTATGGTCTATGTAAGCAGTTTAGAAACATGCTCTATAAGACGCTGATACTACCCGTACTGGTGTATGCATCAGAAAAATGGGTACTTGCGCAAGCAGATAAGGCAACTTTTGGAGTATTTCAGAGTAAAATTCCCCGAAAGATATACAGGCCGATTTGCGTCGACGGTGAATATCGCCGTCGAATGAACCATGAGCTATATCTCTATTCTCGGACATCGACATAGTCAGACGTATCGAGCTGCAGCGACTACGTTGTGTGAGAATGGATGAGAATGGAGAACCGCTAAAAAAGCGGTTCAGGCATAACGTGAAGGCAAGAGAACATTTCGGAACAAGGTCTTTCAAATTGGAAAAACTGCGCCCAAGATCGACGCGCCTGGAAATCTTTTTTAAGCTCGGCTTATGGAAATGTTCTGTATCGAGCAAGCTAAGTAAGTAAATCAAGTCTGAAGATGATATCTATCGGTACCTCTTATATAAATTGTGAATGCATTGTCCGATTGGAAACAAACTTAGCACGTATATATATGTTTACATAACCTAGAATAAGTCCGAAGATGAAACCTTCTGATAATTACCCCATAAAGGATTAACATTTTAATAATTTGTAAATTTCATATGAGGCGTATGGAACATCGGATTCGATCCATTGTTATAGTTTTTGGGGAACTTTTCCTGCTACCATCCAAAAATTGTCAACACTTTTATAAAATAAAATTCGCTCATTTGCTGCAAGACCAAAATAAATAAAAAATCGGTTTTGCCTAAAATGCGTTTTAAGGGACAGAGCAACTCCTAACCATCAATCAGAGTGTGTATGAAAAATTCAACTGATTCATCTGAAATCTGATATAGCGAACAATTCTATATCATTACCTCAAAAATCACGATTTCTGATGTATGCCGATTTTGCAGCAAATGACCGATATATATTATATAAAGTGAATGTTGAGTCTTGGGTGATCTAAACATGACAGATGTTAATATGTATACTAATCATAGCTTCAGTGCTACCATGGGTCCATCATCTTTGGGACTTCCTATAAAAAACGTCACAAATTTGAAAAGAAACAAATAAATTTTAAAATATAAATTGATCCATCCCGACGCTAGCCAAGCCATGTCGGTAACACTGACAACAGACCCTGACTTGTTTCGAAAGGACTTTGTGTCATTATTCTTCGCTTTAAAATAATGGCAATTATAATTTCCAAATATTGTATCCCCTTCTGGAAAATAAAATGTCATAACTAGATCATAATTCTCCGGATCCTTACGACTACTTCCTTTCCTTGTTTAGAATTTTATATAAAGTCTTCCGGACAAGTGTTTATACTTGGCCAAAGACAAGCGATTAGTTGAGTTCCCCTTCCACAACCCAGTTTTTCCATAGTTAAAAAATTCGGAATTTATTTTAGAAAAAAAGGGGATTTTTTAGTTGGTTCTAAATAGTTTAAATATTTTATGAAATGCGCCTAGGAGTTTTCCATAGGTCCTAAATTTGTTTTATATCAATTTCTATTTATAATTAAAAATAAATAAAAATAGCCTCATCGATGAAACCCTTGACAAACTGACGAAAGGATAAGAAGGTGAGCAGAGTCAGGGGCACAATTGGCATACATAAGTGCACAACTGTAACACATTCAACGGTTTTTATTATTGAATGAAAAGTTGAAATGCGTCATTACCCGAAACAGCGAACATTGCCACACAGCAACGGTCTCGGTGTCGCCTAAGGTTTTTCGCATTTGCTTCATTCACTGCACTGCACTTCACTTCGCTTCGTTCGTGTCGTCCAAATGCTTCGGTATTTTTTGTTTTCGAATACTTTCTCCTTCTGTGACTATGACCTTCCTCAATGCTTAAATGTTTGTGCAACACTCAACATAGAAGCAGAAGAAGAAGAAGAAGCAGCAGCCAAAGGATAACACTATGGAGCATGATGGCTATAACTAGCTGACATGTACGTCAGCGATTGTTGCCTGTTGCATATTTAAATGTCAACTTGAAATGGAAAGTGATGGGGGAAGTTGTAAAAATTTTAAAAATTAGAGTTTTTTAAGGATTTAAATTTGGAAAATAATTTGTAAACAATAAAAATAAAAAATTATTATTATGTTGAAGGCCAAATTTTAAGCCATAATAGCTTTTGCCTAAAGTTGAAGGTCACCACAATTATGAATGAAGTTAGAATATGCTGTTTTTGAGGCAGCTTTATTTAGAATATGTAGCCAAGTCCATGAGGGGTTTCAATACTTACCAAAAATTTGAAATCCTTTTAAAGAATTAATCCAAATTTGTATAGGGCGTTTTTTTATTATTTTTTTAATTTTCAAAACATTGTTTGTTTTCTAATTTCCAATATTTTTGTATTATTTTTTTGTGATCATTCTTTTATTTTTTAAAAACAATTGAATTTAATTGTTCGTTGTTTAAATATCCTTTTTTGAATTTTTATTTTGAATAAATGTTAAATTGTTTTCATTTCATGATCAATTTTCCATTTTTTTATTTATTTGATAGTCACAGGATTTTTTCTCTTTTTTTTATTTTTCAAATTTCGATTATAACCGCGTCTTGTTGGTTTGAGACCAGAATTTCAACTAATTTCAGTGCAGTTGGATGCTTCATATGTAAGCTTCAAAAATATATTCAAACCATGAATTACCGAGGAGGATGGACATGCAGAGGTAGCAGAAGGAGCAGAAGAAGAGGCGATGGCAGCGGATCCTATAATGAAAAGGATTCCATTCACAAATACGTTGTCGGTGATGACGATGACGACGGCCATGTAAAGGTTACCGCTTGCGAACGGAATGTCCTCTGCAAACGAAAGGAAAATAACAATGAATTCACACACACACAGATATACACCGATACATATATACGACCATACATAAACATAAAACACTGACACGAATGCAGTTTGTTTTGAATAGTTTCCATTCGTATAGCTTACCCTTCTTTCTCGAACACTTGTACCACCCCTCCCCGGCAGTTGTGAGGAGGGTTACGGCGGCACTCCCCGTTCACGTCATCATCATTAGCAGCAGCAGCAGCACATCGTCGTCTCCTTCGTCCCCTCACTGTTCGCCAAGGGGAAGAACAAGAACGGCTTCGTTTTGACCGAGATGTGGAAAATTTTTCATTGAATGAATCCAGCCGCTGCTGATGCAAATCTCTTCTTCATCATGGTATACCAACCGACCATTCACCAAATGTATATATATCTATATTCATATATAGTATACATCGTCGGATATCTATATGCATTCTCACAGATATATACCGTCGATAAATGTCCTCGAAAACCTTTTTTGTTTTGCGCCAAAGCGGACCGACTCTGGCTGCCTGCCTGCATTCAGCCATCATGCATTTTTTTTGCCCCACGAGAATTGTTCCAAATGCCATGGTAGGGTGTCACGGAGTGTGTGTGCCATTTTGTGTATGTTCGTGTGTTTGTTTGCCTTTGCAAAACTGTGAATGAATGCCATCCGTGACGTCATCGAGTGTTGTGTCGCCAAAGCTTCGTTTAATTTTTACGAACATACTTCGTGACTAGGTCACTGTGTTAGTAGTGTTGCGGCTGACCCTTTTTTCGTTCGTCGTCGTTAAAGTGCAAACGACGCTCGTCTATATGGCAACGAGGTTTGTACTCACCAAAATACACACACACATTGACATACACACACTCCTTTTGCTCAATGCATTTTAACTTTCCAAAGTTAAATGCTTTCTATTTTTTGTATTCGAATATGAGAGAGAATGTATGTATGCATGTGTGTGTGTTGCTGTGCCTCTTTGTATCAATGACATCAATGACGACTACATCTAACTTAATTTGATATCCTTTACATTTTCTCTCTCTCTCTTTCCTGTGTGCACTTTCACTTATACTCACACACGTACATATATTTACTTTGTGCCTTGTCTGTTTGGTAAATTTCATTCGTATCCTGTTATGGCTGGTTACAGTGGTTTAAGATTCAAATTTAGTGATCATATCACGGAGCGGAGAGCAGATATTTATATTTTTTTTCTTTGAGAGACAATTGCTTGAAATGCTACCTTTTGGAGTATCCAACACAAAGCCATAGGAAAATATGAAAATAGAATGTGAACTGGCACATTTTTTGGTCTCTGAAGATTTATATCCGAAAAGGTAAAAATTTCATTTTGAAAATATATGTAAAGTTTTATGCAGGCTATAATTAATTATCGATCGATATTCGTTTATTTGTGGGACTGATATTCACAATTTTTGGGACCGGTTGGAAAAATATCCATATTTCTTCCATAATAATATTCCATAAGTCGAACTTAAAAATATTTTTAGGCGCATCGGTCTTGTGCGCAGCTCTTCCAATTTGAAAGACCATGTTCCGAGATATTATCTTCCACTTGATTTTTCCATCGAACTCGTGGTCTTTCCATTCTATGTGAACCATCAGTTGGCTTGCTTTTATATGCCTTTTGAGCTGGGGCATCCTCATTCATTCGCACAACATGACCTAGTCAACGTAGTCGTTGCAGCTCGATACGTCTGAATATGTCGATGTCCAAGAACAATTGGTACAACTCATGGTTCATTCGACGGCGATATTTACCGTCGACTCAGATCGGCCCGTAGCCTTTTCGGGGAATTTTTGTCTCAAACACTCCAAAAGCTGTCCCACCTGCTTGCGCACGGGTAGTATCAGCGTCCTGAATAGTGTGAGTTTGGTCTAGCGAGAGGTGGCCTTGTTTCTAAACTGCTTAATTACCATAGTATCGTCTGTTGGCCAACACTACCCTTCTCTGAATTTCAAAACTGATGCCAGTTGTATTAATTGACTGAGGTATATATAATCGTTGACAACCTCGAAGCTGCAGTTTTCAAGTTACACAGTTTGTACGAGTCTACTGGACGTCTTGCGCGTTGGTACCACCAGCTTGGTCTTCTCCCGTTTACTGGCAGACCCACTTTGGCAGACTCCTTCTCAATTTGTTCTAAGGTGTCTGTTACCGCTCGAAATGTTAGTTAGACCCATTATGTCGATGTCATCGGTGTAGGCGAGTAACATGTCTTGTTTGCTGTACACAGTGCCATTCACCTTTGCCTCTCGTATGGGCTTTTCCAGAAGGGTGTTAAGAAGATCACACGACGAACTGTCACCTTGTCTGAACTCTCGTTCGGTATTGATTGGTTCCGAGAGGTATTTTCCGACTTTAATTGCTGACCTTGTGCCAGTTAAAGTTATCCTGTATAGCCGTATTTATTTTGCAGGAATGTTAAACGCAGACATGGCTTTATACACCTCTGAACGGATAAGGCTGTCGAATGCGGCTTTATAGTCGACGAATAGATGGAATGTGTCGATGTGTTTTTCGTGGGTTTTTTTCCGGGATTTGGCGCAGAGTGAACATTTGGTCAATGTTGGATTTGCATTGTCAGTGACGCTGGATAGCACTTTATATGCGATGGGAAGGAGACTAATTCTTCTATAGTTGGCACATATTGTCTTGTCTCATTTGTTGTACACGGGACATAGGATGCTGAGGTTCCTAGCATTTTGCATGCATTCTTCTAGCCAATTTCTACTAATCAGATGGTACATTCTCCTGATCAGCATCTGACCACCGGTCTTGAATAGTTCGCCTGGCAATCCCTTCACCATGCTGCTCTATTACTGTTCAGCTCTTATTAGTTCTGGGATATCTTCTTCACCGTAACTATTTGATACCAGAAGCTTTGCAAAATGATCCTTGCATATCCTCAACATACTGTCTACAGGAGGATGTGCCTGCATCAAAACCTTCTGTTTGGTGTTTTAAGCGTTCAAAAAAAAACTTCGACTTCGTTCTGACTCCTATACATCTACTCAGCATCAGCCTTTATAAAATCATCAGGACGCTTATTTAATGCATTTCGCCACTGTATGCCTGTCCATATTGCACGGTGATTCATTCACTCATTCATGTTAAAGTCTCATTTATGAAAATGTTCATCGATTTAAGCATGACTGTGTTCACACATATTTGTGTGTGTTAGTATGTTTCAGTGAACATTTTTACTTGGCAAAGATCTCATTTTATGACCGTTCCAATTTTATTTGTTGTTGTTGTTGTTTCCAAACATAAAAAATACCTCTGAAGACTACTGCAACTAAAGTTTTTTTGTTTCATATTTCACATTCTTCTTGTTATCCTTTTTGACTATAACCAATGTACGTCATCAATTACAGCTTGGATAGAGAATAAGTTCTCTCATATAGTGTATGCACACACACTCGTACAAAGACTCTCTTTCATTGTATTCGACAAGAAGAACAACTATGCAATGAGAGAGCAATTGTTTGAAATGAAAGTGAAAGTGCATTGAACTTGTCTTGGCTAGCAGTGGACATTCTCCGCGAACTCATTCCAATGTGGCGTCAATGCATCAAAACACCATACACACCCAAGACGAAGCAGTGGAAACAGGCAAATGCCGAATGATGCTGTACACACAGAGAGGATGGATGGCAAAAGATACATAAATGCATCTATATGTGTGTGTGATGAGAATTTAAGGATATTTCTTAAATTTAAGAAAGAATTTAATAACGGCTAAATTAATTTTTACACAAACTTTTTTTTTTGGCTTTGAAATTTATAGTTTTTTTTTTCTTGCTTCCCCCAGAGAGACATAGAAAGGGAGAAAGTATTTTCATTGCCGTTACAGTTGTCGCATTGCAAATTTGTTTCCCTTTCCACGCTGCCGCTCTTCATCTCGCTCGGTTTCGTTAGCTCCCTCGGAGCTAACATCAACATCGTCGTCTATCCATTTGCTGAGGTCTATGCAGACGTCATTGTATAGCGGCCAGCCAGCCAGATTTCCTTGATATGACTTTGTTTACTTATCCGTCCATCCATCCAGAGGTCTTATTTACTTGTTTTCTTCATTCATTCATAAAAAAATCGTTGAACGGAGAATATTTTTAGAACAAAAATTAAATTACGAAATAGACATTGTATATAAAATGTATATAGGAGTATATGATAGGTATATATGTGGTGAAAGCCAAATCTATTCGTTATACCGGAGCATATTATGTGTGTTTATTTTAAATATATGAATAAAATTAGTAAGGTGAGGTTCATAGTACAACCCATTATAAATTCAAATATATACTGGATTATATGTAGTAGACCAATCTGAAACATATGTTCAGGAACTAATATTTTAAAGATGAACCTATTCGAACACGACACAATTTCGGCGCCTACAAAAAAAATATATATGGGGGATCGGGTGGGGTCCGTTCCAGTAGTGCTATTATGTAACTACTTAAATTCTATATATACCTAGCCATGTTGGTAGATTTACGATCTGATCGTAATATTAAATATAGATATTTTAAATATATATTTAAATTTGACACTCAATAATAATCGAAAATATGAAATTATAGTTGAAACTCCCCAAAATAAATAGAGCTACTCTAAAATGTTGACCAAGATTAATAATTCTTGGTAGGCGGATTATCCACCTAATTGCAACCCGAAATGCTTAATTACAACCAATCTGGTGGAAAAACGTAAACGACATCCGAATATTGGGTGTAGGGTTATATGCGGGTTATACCCAAAAGTGTACTCTATATTAGATATTGCAATCTATACCGCGACATATACACTTTAGTGGGTCTACGACGATTATTTCGTGGTGTTGCACTTTTCATTAACTTTATATACAAAATGTCAATCGGACCATCTCTTCTGACAATATTTACGATTCAATGTCAGAAATTATCTGATGTATATGACGTATACTTTATGACATTACTCATACGCACGCACATACCTACGATTTGTCCCAGAGCCCGCAAACTGAGTTTATGTTTATTTTCAACGACTTTCCATTCTCGATTTTATATTTTCAAGATTTTCAATGGGCTGGTAAATCAATACCAATGTTTGTAACTTTGCACATATGTAATTGAAGATTTAAAAGAGAAGAAAAAAAATTTACAAAAAAATTGTGTTATTGTTTTGTTGTTGTTTTTTGTAATTAAAGAAAAGTCCTTATTTTTTATGGCGGGCATGATAACTCCTCATTGGAACATCGGAATCCGAAAATTCCAACGGTGTTAGAAAGAATACATGTCTGGCTCTCGTATGAACTAGGATTATTGACTTCGCTCTAAAATTACCAAAATGGTGGACCTTTGAAAACATATTTTTGAAAAATCGCCGATTTGTTTACCAAAAACCAAGTAAAAAATAAGGAAGATCTTTACCGATTGGCTTTATCCTAGTTCATACGATAGCTATACACTCACAGAGAAACGTGTACAAATTTGAAATCGATTGGGTTATTAGTTTTTGAGTTATCGTGCCCGCCATTCGCAAAAGAGAAAAACGCGTTTAAAGTTTCAGAAGCCCTTTAGCCGTCATTTGATGCTGACACAATAAATTGGCTATATCTTCACGAGTTCTTGAGATTTTCACATGAAATTTTGTAGGGACATTATTGAATTAGTGTAGATTCGAATCAAATAAAAAAAAAAAAAATTTGACCCCGAGAATGGGGGGGGGGTCCCCTTAAGGGGGAAACACATAAGAGGACTTGAGGCTTCGCATGTTAAGTTAGCTTATTTTATTGCAAAAGAATAAGGAAGGGCGGCGTCAAAAATAAAGTTTAACTCTGATATTCCTTTATAAATTGACATTTTATACAAAGCCAACCCGAATCCAGCCAGGGCTGAATCAACCTTTAGTGGTGTCATTAAAGAAACTATTTACGAAGTCTGTTTTGTTAATTAAGAATTTTGATGAATTGCGTTTATTTCGGCTCTGATCTCGAAGCAAATGACCTTCTCGTGAAAACGCGATACCCAAACAAAAGCATATTTTGAAGCAAGAATCAAATCCTACTGTAACCCTTGGAGGGAATTTTGTGGACCCGTAAAGCTAGAACTCTTAAAATGTCAATCGGAATCATCGTTAAGATTTAGGGTTGGTACAAACAGTTTCGAAAGTGTATGCGAAAGTACTAAATTTGGTACAATTTGAATTTGGAGGAACGTAACCCTGACCTTTGAAATTAACATTACCGTCGGAGTAGTAGGATTGGAATATGTATGTAGTTTTACAATTTGAACGTATGTGTAGGAAAAGTACTAAATGTAACTATATTTGGTATAATTTTGATTTGGGTGAACCGATTGCATTAAATTTGGTACAATTTGAATTTTAGGTGAAATGATGAGCTGGAATCCAGAAATTTGATGATTATGATTACTGTTGGATTGTAGAATTTTGGTATGGTAGTAAATTGGTACATCGATAGGGTTGGAATACTGAAATTGTGAAATAAGATTTCTATTAAATTGTATGATGAAGGCAGTTACTGGAATTTTGTACTTATGTGGACTAAATGGTATTCAATTTGATGCAATTTGGATTAAGGTGAATCGATAGAGCTGGATTTTGGAAATAAGATCACTGTTGGAATGTAGGATTGGTATGTGAAGGTAGTTTTATAATTTTCTTCTTATGCGTTCTAAATTTGATACATAATGTATTTAGATGAACCGATTGGACCGGAATCCTGAAATTTGAAAATAAAATTTATATTTGGGGATTAGTGAGGTAGGAGTTATGGGAATTTATATTAATGAGTACTAAATGGTACTAAATTTGGATTCGGTTGAATATATGTATTAGAAGAGTACAAAAGGTAATAAATGGTACCAGTATATAGCTAAATTTCATTTGCCATAAAAAAAGTTTGTGTGTAGTGTTGAGATATAAAGGAAATTTTGAAAATACGTACTACTAAAAACAAAAGTACTAAATAGTACTAACATTTCAATTATGGTCGATACTGGTTTATACGTGGATTAGCTCTTCTGACATACGTAATTCTCTGTGAAAAAAAACATAATGTGTTAAGACATGTTTAATTGTTTCTACATTAGCTAACGAAGTAACGGGCATATGTTAGTACCTAATATTTATTCACGATTTTTCGTATTTAACTGATATCGTTATAAAGATACCCTAATACAATCGACTACGCTTATAACAATTTTTTTTATTGCGAACATATTCCCTGCTCCCGAAGTTATAAAACATTTTGTATACAAATATTTTCACTTTCAATACACTACGGATATAGGCAACTTTTTTAAAACAAAATATTTATTCGGTCTCAAATTTCAGTTTTCATTTATTTTAGTTTACAGTACGTTTATATTTAACCGGATTTCGTTAACCCAGTGGGTTTCAATTGTCAATTCCTTTGCATATATGTCAAATAAATCCTCACAAAGTAGGTTAACCCGGTAAAAAGTTCTAATGTAAATGCCGTTTTAGTTATAACGAACTTGCTACAAAAGTACATAAAACATAAAGATGACCATCCTCACTAAAGATAATTTTTACGCTGACATCTTTTACAACAAATGTCAGCCGTAATGGCAGGTTCAACTGAGAAAAAGTGAAGCTGCTTAGTAGGGATGTAAGGCCTTAATGTGTATATTAAGAACCCAGATTTTTTATACCCTACACAAGTATGTTGTCAGGGTATTATAGCTTTGTGCAGCCCCAAAAGTTTGTAACGCCGCGAAATAATGTTCCGATCGTCATATGTCGACTAGATGAGTCGATCTAGATATGTGTGTCCGTCCGTCCGTCTGTCCATTATAATTTGTAAACACGATACAGGCCACAGTTATGAACCAATCTTCACGAAATTATGGATGTAGGGTGGGTTCTGGCCAATGAAAAGATTTGTTAATATTTAGGGGATGAAATGGACCAAAAACTTTATTTTTGTCGGGTTTTCTGGTCGCTCCAGATGTCGCAATTATGGCCCAAACACCGCGAATTTTTGCATGGAGAAGTGGATCGGGCCAAAGAATAAGTATGCCTGTTTTGATATAGATCGGTCAATATTTAGCGGGTCAAATGGTCCCTGACTTTTGTGTGAAAAATTACAAAATTTTTATTCTGGGGCGTACATACTTACTCCTGAAGTACAAAGAGCCGAGAAGTTGATAGTATATCCAAGAGGAGTTGTTGACCTTCAAATTAATACTAAACTTATGGCTGCATGTACTCTGATGTGGAAGTTATACGTAATTAGGTAAAGGTGACTATATGCATAGTATTACTATTACTTCATTAGAGGACGGAAATGTCGCGCTGATAGCTTTGAAATTGTATATGAACTTCCGATTATGGTCAAGGACGACCCCTATAGTTTTCGGTGAAGTTGAGATTTCATTCAGGGGGTGCAATGAACGGAAAACTTTAGATTTGTCAGATTTTCTAGTCGCTCTAGAGGCAATTATTATATGCAGAACATCACATAGGTGAAGGGGATCTGACCAAATACTTCGAGCGGATGTTTAGATGATGATCGGTCAATATTCCGAGGGTCAAATCAAATCAAACCTAAAGTGATTTTTTTTTTATTTTACGGTGTAAAAATTCACTTCAAGAAAAAAAATTGGAAAATATGCCAGGGTTAGAAAGTGAAGTTGTTGACCTATAATCGGGAAAATGGGTGCAAATATCTCGAAATATTGTACAGGCTCAGAATATAAAACCGCAGAAAGTTTGATTTTCGTGGTAGTTGTGTAGGGTATCATATGGTCGGCCCCGTCCGACTATACTGCTCCGCTCACTGGTTCTTTATAATATCGGAAAGAATATTAAAAAATAGTAGATTCTTGCAATACGGTAACAAACCAATATTGAAAGTGGGACTATCGATTGACCCGTTCTTATGTCCTTGCTTTCGGTTTAATGTATTTTGAGCGAATTGTCAATGAATTTGGTCGTAATTGTTGTGTATATTGAGATACAATATTTATTTTAAAATACAATATTTAATATGAAACATTGTTCAATATTTCCATTCATCTCCGATTACAATGAAAATGCTGGCGAAATAATAAATCGCAATAAAATGCCTCATTTCCAAACAATTACCAAATCAACTTAATGCCGACAACGAGGACATCCAACCATGCCAACAACAACAACACCACCACCAACAACTAACTACAGGCAGCAGTAGCAGCAACAAACTTTTGGTGTCATCTATTTTTAGAAGAGAGTTTATTTTTAAACACATTCAAGAACAAACACACACACACACAGTCACAACCACATGCAGACGGCCATAGCAACAAGAACAACATGCAGGGGAGATGATGAAAATCAACAGCAATGACAACACCGCCTAAAAGAACAACAACAACAGCAACAACACCACCAGAAGCAGCAGCATCGTCGTCGTCAACTCTGTCTGTAGTTGTTGGCCATGCAACCTATTTTAAAAACTTTACAGCAACAAGAACAACAGTCAGCAGAAGTTTAAAAAAGCTGCAGCTCAATGATATTGGCATGGAGAGCGAGAAAGCGTATAAGGTATACATAAACACACGAACACATACACACACAAACTCTTGCACTCGACTCTTACAAATGCATTTATTCGGGTTGATGCCAATGACGACTATGACTATAACGCGACTACTGCAATCTATCTATCGTCAGTCATAGTTCAAGGAGACCTGTTGGATGTTTTACAACAACAGCATCAACAACAGCATCAACAGCAGAAGAAACGACTCACACACAGACATCCAATGAAAGTTATGTTGAATGAAAATTTTTAACTGAGGTACACACAGATACACGGACACACACACATTCATGCATACATATTTTCGTATATAAAGACGAGAAAGTGTTTTTTCCACACTCTCTTGAAGCATAACACCATGCGTTTGTGTGCGTGCGTTCGTTCGTTCGTATGTGTGCACTGATCT
The DNA here is from genome assembly GCF_032173495.1 of Musca vetustissima. Taxonomy (NCBI): domain Eukaryota; kingdom Metazoa; phylum Arthropoda; class Insecta; order Diptera; family Muscidae; genus Musca; species Musca vetustissima. The sequence goes on along the minus strand of NW_026876430.1, from coordinate 60,074 downwards.
AAACCTGAATAATAGGAGACTGAAATTTGTAGTTAGTTGCAGGTGGATTTCAGTGGAGATTTTTTTCTATAAAAATAATAATAAAAAACTTGTGCATGTATGTATGTGTGTGCAATTAAGAGAGCCATAATATTGTTGATACGTCAACAACAAAAAAATAATGTCGGCTGTGAAAAACATAAAGTACATACACATACCGATGTATATATGTATGTATGTAGAAATATCCAATTCACGATGTCAGAAAAAATTAGTGGAATGTCGTTATGCTGTTGTTATTGTTGGATGTATACACTCATTCATATATCCATATATACATACGTCAGCAACAGTCAAGGGTCAAAGGAAATAAATAAATAGGGAATATTGAAACATCAATTACCTGTAAGCATACACACACATGTATGTACATATGTGTATATATGGAAAATGTGAGAATAATTTATTTCATTTGAGATAGGAAGTTTCAACAAATATTAAAATTAATGTAATTTATTTTTTTTATCGATAGGCTGTAATATTTGATAAGGCAAAGTGTTTTTATGAATTTTGAGAATAATATGTAGAATCAGTAGGCGGAGCAGTATAGTTGGTCGGTGCCGACCATATGATACCCTACACATCTTCCACGAAAATCTAACTTTGTATGTTTCTATATTCTGAGCTTGGGAATATTTCGCGATATTTGCACCGTCTGTACCGACCAGAGGTCAACAATTATTCAATACAGCCCTTCTTGTCCAGATTCCCTTCATCGTGGGTTGAATTGTAATGTTCGGCTTTCAATTATGACCTATAGATCGACTCGAAAAAAAACCCAAAAAATTAGTTTTCGGTCTACTTCATCCCAATGTTATTATATGATCATCACCGAAAATTATAGGCAATGTCCTTGACCACAACTGGAACCTCACCGATCATTTTAAAGCGATCAGCGCTATATTTCCGCCCTCTAGTGTGGTAATGGGTTACAAAATTATATATGAATACGTAAGCACCTGTAAATATTTATGTGTAACTCCCGCATCCGAGTACATACGACAATATAATTGGTATCAATTTAAAGGTCAACCATTCCTCTTGGATATATTATCAACTTCTCGGGTCTATGTTCTTTAGAGGTCATAGAATACGAACTTTGTAATTTTTCACATAAAAGTCAGGGTCCATTTGACCCGCTAAATATTGACCGATCTTTATTAAAACAGGAGTCATCCTTATGCTTTAACCCGATCCCATTCTCCATGTAAAAATTCGTGATGGTTGGGCCATAATTGCGGCCTCTGAAGCGACCAGAAAATCAGACAAAAATTAATTCGATCTTTACCGAAAACAATAGGAGTCTTCATTAGAACCCATCCTACATGCAGTGAAGATTGGTCCATAACTGTGGCCTGTATCGTGTATACAAATTATAATGGACATACGGAGTCGAGATATGACTATCGGTATATTTAAAGGTAGGTCTAGGATCAATATTTCGCGGCGTTACAAACTCTTGGGGCTCCACAAAGCTATAATACCCTGACCACATAGTTGTGTAGGGTATAAAAATTGCGGATGCGTCTTTTCTACATGAAGGAGTTGCCAGATCGAAAAAGTAACATGTGCTCATAACAGAGATGGAAGTTTCCAAAAAAAACTTTTCTTTTTCTGTTAATACCGCGCTTTTTGTGCTAGGCTAAGAAATTTCCGGATTGCCCTCGTATATATGCCCTCAGACTATGAGATGTTTCGTTTATTTTGAAAGTGGTTTAAGTCCATATATCTATATGTGATGAACCTTTAAATTAAGGTCTGCTTGTATAAATAAGGTCTGCTAGGTTCAGACCATACAGGATACTCCATTTTCATCATATGAAATTTACAAGTTCTCAAAATTGTGATCCTTAAGTCGTGGACCAATGGATCGCATCTTCGATCTTTATCTGGGTTTGATAAAAATATTATGAGGTGCATTTAGCGGATCAATTCATGGATTATTATTTTGACACATTGTGGAAATCATCTTGAGATATTGTATTCGAACTCTCTGGAAATTCTGTGTTCATGGTGAAATCCTTCAGATATTTCCATTCACACCCCTTAGTTCCTCCAAAAACTCAAAATAATTTAAAATTTTTTTGGAAAAGTTTTTTCTTCACCAGGAATCCGGAATGTCAATTTACAGCCACTTCGGTAGGAAAATGCAGCTAAAATCTTCAAAATACCGATATTATAAAAAAATCAAGGATCCTGGCCAGAAGCTTTTTTACTTGTAATTTATACCAAGTGATTGTAGCAACACTGCTATAAGATGGACTTAGCATACAATCGGGAGCGGTATTCTCTTTCTTACGGATCGTAGATCTCACTGTCCATAGTCTCGTCTCCATCGACAACAAGTTGTCGCCCACTTGTTTTCTTTTTCGTTTTCTTTTATCTGAATTATTTTTATTAAATTACGCCGTATTGTTTCCTAACGAAGTACGGAAACGGCTGCTATTTCTTGGCACATTAAAACAAATTTATAGACAATTTAACAGGTTCATGCTAATTTCGGTAAAATTGTTTTTGTTTTTCCTTTTGAGAATAATTAGACCATTTGAGGTGCTGCATCATCTAAGATGACGTGAGAAAAATAAATTGTCCAACAAATTTAAATGTCGTTTGCAATGAATTAACGGATTTGGGACAAATGGTACATGTCCCGAAAACACACACATTTCAAGCCAAAAAAGAGGAATTTTTCATATCATCCGAACTGAATGAATGATAGGTAACAAATATCATTATCATTATTCGCTATGTCTCGCTCTCTATTCAAATGTATGTCATATTCATTAGATTTCAATGTTTTCAGTTCAAAGTAATGAAAGGAATAACTACGTAAAATATATATATATATATATATATATGGATGTTTGTGTATATTCATATAAAATTCAGAAAAAGACCTGTTTCGTTTCAACGAATATACGAATTGTAGATTTTCGGCTAGATGTTCATACCTCAATGACGTCATCATATTTGTGACGTATGTGATCTATACATATAGACGATGTTGTAATACATACGACGCTCGGCTGGTTTGCCGTTTTTCGTCAACAAAAATCGGTAAAAATTTCAGATAGAACACCGTTCCGGAGGATTCATTTCATTTTGAGTACAACACACACACAGAAAACAGAAATGTAAAACAAGAAGGAGTCGCTTCGATGAAAAACGATGGAATTAGGTCAAATGACGCACAATATATATGTGTGTGTATAACTACGCACATTTATACATACACATACATTTGTGTGTATGTGATGCATCACATTTATTGCAAAAACCAAAAAAAAAAAAAATCATAATCATTGCAACCACTCATTGGTGAAACAAATAATTTGATTTGATTTTTTATTAAGTCAAAAAAAAAACTTTTATTCCGTTAACTTGCATTCCGAACGAATTTTGCTTGTCCGACCGGACCATTCGCATCTCAGTCGAACAAATATTGAAAATATTTGAAAATTTTGTTCACAAATTATGAAAAAAAACTGTTTTTGGGTTGTGAACAATTTTGAAAAATCATCGAAGAGAAACAGGCAATTCTCACGTAGCCATGAGTGAATGTGGTGGCGTGGGGTGCTGGCGGCACCCACACAGAGTATATTTTTGATTTTATTTCAATATTGTTCTTATATGCATTCAGATCTTTTATATACACATTTATGTTTACATACATACACACACACATGTAAACATAGAAAATATTTTATTTTTTTGGACACAGTGGTTCTGTATGGAATTCTGTGACATATAATAATTAATACAATCCTTACGTGAGTTACCTTTTTTCAATTTTTATAATGTTCATCAAGAAATCGGTGGGGACACTTATATTGAAAATTGTCTGTAATGATGTATTTTACCCTCTATGAAAATAAAATGCCAATTTAAATACAATTAGTTTGAAAATCGTCTAGGCCTTTAATATGCCGAAAATTGTGAAATATATTTATATGTATTAAGATTATGTCATTAAGGGGACCCCCCCCATTCTCGGGGTCAAAATTTTTGTTGACTTAATTCCAATCTACACTAATTCAAGAATGTCCCTGCAAAATTTCAAGTGAAAATCTCAAGAACTCTTGAAGATATAGCCAATTTATTGTGTCAGCATCAAGTGACGGCTGAAGGGCTTCTCAAACTTTAAACACGTTTTTCTCTAAACATTTTTTTGCGAATGGCGGGCACGATAACTCAAAAACTAATAACCCAATCGATTTCAAATTTTTACACGTTTCTCTGTGAGTGTATAGCTATCGTATGAACTAGGATAAAGCCAATCGGTGAAAATCTTCCTTATTTTTTACCTAGGTTTTTGGTAAAAAATGGGCGATTTTCCAAAAATATTTTTTCAAAGGTCTGCCATTTTGTTAATTTTAGATCGAAGTCAATAATCCTAGTTCATACGAGAGCCAGACATGTACTCTTTCTAACACCGTTGGAATTTTCGGATTCCGATGTTCCAGTGAGGAGTTATCATGCCCGCCATCAAAAATAAGGACTTTTCTTTGATCACAAAAAACAACAACAAAACAACAACAAACATTTTTTGTAAATTATTTTTCTTTCTTTTTAAATCTTCAAATATATATGTGCAAAGTTACAAACCTTAACATGCATTGGTATTCATTTAGCAGCCCATTAAAAATCTTAAAAATAAAAAATCGAGAATGGGGGGGGGTTCCCTTAAATCTAATAATAACCAGTGAGCAGAGCAGTATAGTCGGACGGGACGACCATATGATACCCTACCCTATCCAACTATTAATGAAGTCTTAGATTCTGTGGATCTCTCTTGACCGATTAGACGTCAACAACTCCTCAGCGGCATCTTATACGAATCATGGTTTCCAGGAGTATAAAAATATTCCATAATATTCCTTTTTTATATTACACAAAAAAGTTTTGGTTCTTTTGACTCGATAAATATTGACGTTCCTCTATGAAAATTCGTCATGTTGGGCTTATAATTGTGGCATAGAAACCAAACAAAAATAATGTTTTCGGTCCATTTCTTTCACGAAATATCATCTGATCATCATCGATAATTAAAGGCATCGTCCTTGACCATAGCTGGAAACTCATGTATAATTTTAAAGCGATCAGCGCGACATTTCCGTAATGGTAATACTAACCAAACAAAAATATATACACATCTGCATTTATCTTAGTATAACTGACACAGCCAAATATATACGCCAATATAATTGGTATCAAATTTAAATGTCAACCACTCCTCTTGGATATACTATCGTCTATGTCCTTCAGTAGTACGTATATGGTAAATTACAAAATTCTTTTAAAATTCCATTAAAAAAAATTGAAAATTTTGTTTGCGAGCACATTTATGATTTTTGGTACATAGGTTAAGAAAAATATGCTGATTCGAAATCTGTTGGCGTTCACAAATTCGGATGCTGCGTACAAAAGTTATAGCGGTTTTAAATCTTGTATTTCAAATATAAATTAAATTAATTCGTATTTGATGTAATTCGCGAATTTCTTAAACACGTTTGTTTTCTTTGCATGCTTGTCAAATCACATTGAAAATATCTGAAAATAAATAAAATGAATTTTTGAATTGTCACAACATGTTTTTTCAATTTGCATTTTTTTTGGTATGGTTAAGATAATACGATTTAGTCTTGATCTTCTACAACACGTGACGATTTCTTCTACAAATTCTATTAGATGATTGTTAAATATCGGCAGATTCCTCTGTTAAGAGTTTTGACTTTAAAAATGACCAAATATATTGCAGTTACAGTATATGAAAATGATCAACATTAAAAAGCATACTGTTCGCGTATTAGTTGAAATCAGTTGTTGCGCATGCGGTTTTCGTATAAATCGAATCGATACCTTCCAATAATTATGCATGTTTCGCTCGATGCACTTTACTATGCAAAAACACTAAAAATTACTAAAAATGGCGCAACGTTCATACGATTTTTATGTGCATCCGATTTCAGTAATCTCCTATGACAATACACAAAAGGACATCTATTTTAAAAGAATCGGTTAAGAACGGCGGATGTGCCTCCACAATCGATTTTGGATAAAAATACGCATATGATTCACACATAAATATATTTTTGACCAATTTTCACACAGACTCGCGAATATGATAACACAAGAATCAATTCGAAGAAAATAAGTCAAAATAAGTTTTGCAGTTTTTCCCACATTCAATATCCGCCGTTTTATTGGGCGGAATTGAACATGGATGGTATTATTAGATCCCGCACGTAAAAAAAAACTAAAATCACGAAGTCTACAACAAGTGTTCGTCAACCAGAAATTACGCCACCTTAGTTTATGCCTTACAATCAGTGTTGCCAATTTAGCACTTTTAGTGCTACATTTAGCACTTTTCAAATTCGTTTAGCACCAGCAAAAGTGATCTAGCACCTAGAACCTTTTTTAGCTTTTTTATTTTTTCTGCAATTAGTTAAAATTTGGAGTATTATTTCGATTGATAAATTAAAATATCCCTACGTTTCACGCTATGAGCTTGATTTTCAAATGTTAAAAAATACCAGGGCATCTGTAAACAAGTAAAAAATCGTAAAGTTCGGACGATCAGAATTTTTTATACCCTGCACCATGAGGAGTGTATTAAAAAAGAACTTCGGCTCGATGTGGAGTTGCATCATCAACAGAGCGATTGAGCCATAAAAAGGCAGAGGTTCAGATAGTCCTCGACTGCTCACCGAGGAGTAAGTGAATCTTGAGTGCTCGTTGAGCTTTTCCAATGGGGCGCTGGTCGACACCCAATGGTGCACCATGGTTAAAGCCGTTAAGGCGGGAATCATGTAAAACCCACAGGATTCAACATCGCATGTTGGTAGGTTGTTTATTTGGTAAAATGAAAAATCAAATTAAGAAGGCGTTTGTATGGGAGCAGAGATGGCCTGTCAGAAACAGTGACGTAAATGACATACAATTCCGACGTATAATACATACGTCAGAAACGTCGGAAACCTGCCCAAATCAATTAGGTTTTTGACAAAGTAGCCATTTCCATTAGTCAATTTTGAAATTACGCATGCTTTACTCAAATCCACATACAATTTCAAAATTTTCTTCTCAAAAAAATTTAGAAATTTTTATCAGTTTTAGTAAGGAGTAGTCAGATATATGTAAAAATAATATATATTCTTGAAAATAACTGTATATGCTGATAATATTGAAATAAATGACGTTTACTACATTTATTACATTTTATACAGGTATATGACTTTTTCGACGTTTACAAGGTGACACTCGAAAACCTAAAAATTCGTAACACGAACCATCCCTGTATGGGAGCCATGTAAAATTTTTTTATAAATAACACCCACATCGGCGAGAAATAGATTGGATCCTCTATGTGCAAACCTTCAACTTGACAATTTTGTGAGGTTTTGGAGAATGCATATCCAAAACTCCACAAAAACCGGCGTTAATAGTTTTTAAAAAAAAAGTTTCAAATTATAGTCAATTTGATGGAAATACGTGTCCGACGTCCTTAAATTTAGTTTTCTAGGGCCTATCACGAAACTTAGACCCACATTGATGATTTTTGGTAGGGAACTTTTTACCTAATGAGAATCAAAAATATGAAAATTGCAACCAATTCGACTAATTTCTCTTATATTATATTTAGCACTTTTATTTGTCTCTTTTTAAAAATTTTTAGCACTTTATAGCACATTTTTAAACAAAATCTATCATTTTTTGTAAACAAAGTTTTGGCAAAACTGCTTACAATAGCAATCTGCTTACAATAGCAACTTTATAGCACATTTTTAAACAAAATCTAGCATTTTTTGTAAACAAAGTTTCGGCAACACTGCTTACAATAGCAAATTTTTTCCGGCTATTTTTGGTACAGCCCACATATAACGGTAACGACCCATAATCTGTATTTTGAAGGGTTTTGCAACATTTCCCAACCGATGGGGCTTTATTTTAGTATTAGGGGTTCTTGAAGGTACATACATATATACAGATAATCACTGGGTTATAATCATTGAGTTATATCGGTTCAAACCAAACCTTGCACATCCTATTATCGTTACCAAGCATAGATCAAGTCCGAAGATGGGACCCTTGGGCCATTCCTTATGGTACCTCCCCCACAAATGGTCAACATTTCAATATTTATAAATCCAATAAAAAATCCAATTATCTCTACCAAACCTAGAAGATGAGACCCATTGGTCCAGTCCTTCAGGCACCCCCCCACAAAATAATCAAGTTCTCCCCCCCGAAAGGGTCAGGGTAAAATTGAAACTACTCATGAACGGACTTAAATGAATAATCTATTCAACATTGACAAATCGGTATCGATCGTAATAAGATCAATAAGTTCATCCGAATAAATTAACTGATCTGACGTTTTCATGACAACTCTTTAAAAAACATTTATGTTTTATTTATAAATTTCAATTTTCATGGCATATACGTATATATCCGTACATTAAATATATCATTGAATGAAATTATTTTCATATTTTTTTAAATCCACAAGTTAATTAATATTAATATTAAGTTCAAAATGGTGCAATGATATGTACTATTATTATGTGAGTAAATACCGAATAAAATATCATATGTTTCAAAATATAAATTTTATTTAGCATACGTTTATCTCAAAAATATCATTGTGTGTCTCTGTGTGAGTGTGTATTTCAAATTTAGTACATAAAAAAAAAAATAAATAGATGCTGAACCAATTAATTTCGTTGTGCTGTTTTAGAACAAAACATTTAGAAATTTAGAATCAAGGAAAGTCTCTATACGAAATAAGGTGCAAGTTTATGTTTGACTTTACGAATCATTTCACTGAATACATACATGCATACAAACATACATACATATGTACATGAACACAAATACTATGTGTTCGACTGATGTGTAAACAACACAGCCCACAAGTCTATTGAAAATTAGAATAAAAAAATAAAAATAACAAAACAGTTTTTACAAAATGAAAAATGAAAATAGAAAAAAAGTTTAAGAAACGAAACAAATAAATTAATAAGGAAATTCTTTCATTGAATATGAAAGGGCATATTAATACGTAAATGCATGCATGCATATATCGTACATTACAACAGTTTAAACTGTTTGTCTTTTTTAATAATAAAATGCATTTACAACAAAAGATCAACTCAACAAAAGATCGAACAATGGACATAATTATCATTAATGTATTTTAAAAAATCCTTATCCATTCCAAAATTATTGTCTGAACCTTCTTTTGGTTCAAATAGGATAGTCCGTTCGCATAATATTATAAAACAAAATTTTAACAATTTTGTGTGGGAGGTACCAGAAGGGGTGGACCGATATTCCCCATCTTCGAACTTGAACTAAGTTTGGAAGAAATTATAAGATGTGCAAAGTTTGGATGTAATCGATTATTCCTTTTGAGATTTATCTTGCGGTGCCAGACGGACAGCGGACGGACGTCCGTCTGTCTGTCCATGTTAAATTGTAAACAAAGTACAGGTCGCATTTATGATCCGAATTGGATGAAATTTGGCATAGGTCACTTATTCGGCCCAAGGACGAACCCTATTGAAATTGGGAAAAATCGGTTCAGATTTAGATATAGCTCACATATATATATTTAACCGATTTAATGTAAACGGTCCCTATATATCTTTCGATTTGCACGAAATTTGGTACAGCCTAATCATTTAGGTCTAGAATGATGTCTGCCAAGTTTCGTGAAAATCGGTCCAGATTTAGATATAGCTCCCATATATAGTTTCGTCCGATTTCATGTAAATGGTGCACCAAAGTCCCTATATATCTTTTGATTTGCACGAAATTTAGTATAACGTGCTAAATTAAGCCTAGAGTGATGTATGCCAAGTTTGGAGAAAATCGGTCCATATTTAGATATAGCTCCCATATATAGTTTCGTCCGATTTCATGTAAATGGTGCCCCAAAGTCCCTATATATCTTTCGATTTGCACGAAATTTAGTACAGCCTAATCATTTAGGTCTAGGTCTAGGTCATGATGTCTGCCAAGTTTCGTGAAAATCGGTCCAGATTTAGATATAGCTCCCATATATAGTTTCGTCCGATTTCATGTAAATGGTGCCCCAAAGTCCCTATATCTTTTGATTTCCACGAAATTTGGCATAACGTACTGAATTAAGCCTAGAGTGATGTCTGCCAAGTTTGGAGAAAATCGGTCCAGATTTAGATATAGCTCCCATATATAGTTTCGTCCGATTTGATGTAAATGGTCCACCAAAGTCTCTAAATATCTTTCGAATTTTGGCATAACGTACTGAATTGGGCCTAGAATGATGTCTGCCAAGTTTCGTGAAAATAGGTCAAGATTTAGATATAGCTCCCATATATAGTTTCGTCCGATTTCATGTAAATGGTGCACCAAAGTCCCTATATATCCTTCGATTTGCACGAAATTTGGCATAACGTACTTAATTGAGCTTAGAATGATGTCTGCCAAGTTTCGTGAAAATCGGTCCAGATTTAGATATAACTCCCTTTTATTATAGATTGATTTTAAGTAATTGACGTACTAAGGAACCAATAGGAACAAAACGTTCTGAAATTAGTATAACCTAACCTGTGACAAGTTTGTTTGAAATCCCTCAATATTTGGATAGAGCTTCATGTTAGTCAGATTGACATCAAATTTTGCACAACTTACAAAATTGAGCATAGAATTACGTAGTTGCGTTTTCTAGAAGTGCAGACATAGCCCAACGGATGACCTATTTATATTTGTTTGAAGTCGATTGACATACTTTATGGATAGATCTAAGTAGATTCACATTTAGATAAATATCACATTTTTTTCATCCAATTTTATGTTATAGTCCTGTTTAATGTACCCATTGTGGTGAAGGGTATCATATAGTCGGCCCCGTCCGACTTTACTACTTTCCTTACTGGTTTAAAACGGATTTGTTGCAAAGAAACATGGGGATTAGAACCAATATTTCATTGAGGCACTTTTTCACCGTATCAAAGTGTCAAATCTCATTAGCCACAACTTTAAAAAAAAAATACAAGTAAAACGATGTAAAGGCCCGGCCGAACTTATTATGCCCTCCATCATAAGGGCGACAATCAAAATTTTTCATTTTTTCCCTAAATGAAAACTAATGTCATGATAGGACCTTGAACATACTGAAAAATACGTGAGAAAAAGATGATTGAAATTCTCAAAATATCTAATAGTGAGGCTACCGTTTTCTGTGGTTATAATAAAACGGAGATCAATATTGATATTTTTGGTAGTGAGATTTGACAGCCACTGAAAATACCAAATTACAGCCAAATTCGGTTGAAAAACGTGCCCAAAATTCTTTTTTTGGCACTGAAAGGGTTAATAATTCTTAGTGCGGATATGCGGTGATACCGTCATATACCACCACCAAACTCTATCAGACGGACAGATAGGTAGGCATGCGTAAATCGACATAGAATTTTATTCTGATCAATAATATACTTTGTGTGGTCTCCGGTGAATATTTCGAGGTGTTGCAAACGGAATGACAAATTTAATATACACTCCACTTTAAGGTGGAGGGTATTAAAAAATAAATCACTTCTGGTATACATGTATACACACACCTTACGGTTTATAACAAGACCTTCCAAGTAAATTGTGCTAATTATACATTTTGTAGTGCACCTCTTGATGATCACCTTCCCATCCAGTCATGACATTTCATGTGACTGGTAATATGTAGCGCACGATGCATTTACATGTTTGTGTACTCGTAAAATGCGGATAATTTCTGTGTAAAGTTCTGTTTTCCCAAAAACTCTAATCCATATCAGGTTCCTTATTGAAGTGCAACGATTCACAGAAAACGCCATTTTTTTCAAAAAACATTTTTTGTCAACTATCGTGTTTTTTTTAAGGACGTACCTACTTTGACCCGAAGTATGTGAAATGTATGACTTAGTTATAAACCGAGAGAAACAAAAAAAGACGCAAATAAACTGAATATCAATTAATCCTTAACTATAAAATTTTCTGATGTACTATAATTATTATCTACAATGGGTCAACCATGGCTCCAACAATGTAAAAAAAGTGAGCGGAGCAGTATAGGTCAGGGCTGACCACGAAACTCTAAGTTTCTGCGGATATTTAATACAAGTCAACAGCTCCTCTTCCTTACACTGACATATTTTCCGAATATTACTAATATTAATTTTCCAGATTCCCCTCACCGTGGGTTGTGTTGTTATGTTCGGCTTCTAATTGTGGCCTATAGATTGACTCAAAGAAAAACCTATTTTTGTGTTTTTTTTCCAGTCGATTCGGCTTCACTTCATCCCAACATTTTTATCTGAGCATCGCTGAAAATTATAGGCGTTGTCTTCGACCATAAATGGAACCTCGTGAAAATTTTCAAAGCGATCTGCGCTATATTTCCGCACTCTAGTTTGGAAATGGGTTACTAAATAAGATCTGAATACGTAGGCACTTCAAAATATTTAAGTATAAGTCCCACATCCGAGTACATACTACAATATAATTGGTACCAAGTTTAAGGGCAATTACAACCACTGGATATACTATCAACTTTTCGAGTCTATATTTTTCAGTAGTAAATATATACGTCATAGAATACAAATTTTGTAATTTTTCACACAAAAGTCAGGGTCCACATGACCCACTAACTAATGACCGATATTTATCAAAACAATATTATTTTCTCCATGTAAAATTGGCGTTGTGCGGGCCACAATTGCGGCCTCTGGAGCGACCAGAAAAACTGACAAAATTAAGTATTTGGTTCATTTCACCCCCTAAATATTAACCGATCTTTACCAAAAACAATAGGGGTCTTTATTGGCCGGAACCTATCCTACATGCAAAATTTCTTGAATATTGGTCTATAACTGTGGCCTGTATCGTGTTTACAAATGATAAAGGACAGGCGGACACACATGCCTAGGTCGACTCAGCTGGTCGAGATATGACGATCGGTATACTTATATGTAGGTCTGGGACAAAGCTATGATACCCCTACAACATAGTTGTGTAGGGTATAAAGCATTGCCCATAGACGTTTTAATATTGTTGTGCCACTACTCTTCTTACAAACAGAACGGAAGAGGTAGTCCTTGACCGTGTATAATCCAGTTGCTCCGTATTGCAGATCCCCATTTGTAGGTTAACGTAGTATTTTTCTGTAGTATAATTTAGACCTTAAAATTTTCAATAGGAATTTCTTGAAAAATAAGTTTCCGATTATTGTTTCTTTAAAACGAAACTAAACATATTTTCTCTCAACATTCCTGTTGTTGTTAGATTTATGTTCTTCGCGTTTGTTTAGATATTCAATACAAATTTTAAGGCCACAAGGCAGCAACAAATTAAACGAATATTTTATTTATACCAAACGGAAAAAATACAAAAACAAAACCAAAGTATTGCATTCTATATGGAAGGCGACTCGAGAAATTCCTAATGGATCACTGAAAGTTGGATGAAACAACAAACAGCACACCCATAGCCCACATACAATTCGAGAGAGAACAAACAGAAAAATATTTAAATCGTTTTTTTATATTAAAAACAAAAAAACAAATTTAAATGGAAAAATAACAACAACACTGGTGGATATTCTCGGAGAAAATTTTTAAATTTTTAATATAAACATTCAGACACACAAACACACACAGCGAAATAAATGTGTGGACTGCTATTTTTTTGTATCTATTTCTGATTGAAGGCTATTTTTAGCCACTGTGCCCAGATACATAAGCGATAAAGTTTGTTGTATGTACGATAGGAAGAAGAAGAAAAAAGAGAAGAAGAAGCAGAAAAAGATTAACACACACGGAAAATATACACACGGAATGAAGCAATAGAATGATCAGAATATAATGCAAAATAGAGTGAAGAAAATTTTTAAAAGAAATCTATAAAGAGAATTGAGAGAAATTCGTTAAAATCCTATTGTAGAAGGCACAGTGGGTCTTAGAGGCCGTAAAATGTCTGCAAACATCAATGGGTGATCGCATGCGCTTTGATGATGGCAGAGAGAAAAGCCAAAGGTAATGATCGAAGAGCTGCAGAGAAAGAGAGAAAATATCCTACCATGCAGCGGCAGCATCGCCAGTAATGACTTTCGTCATTGCCTCTGCCCATGGGGAAAAATGATCTGCTAACATCCATAGACCAAAATATAGTCTGCCGTTAGTCGTCGGACCGTTCAGTCTTTTTCGTTCGAACAGTGCTTAACGAGTAGTGTGTTAGACCGCACACCTTTTTTTAAATTCCTTTAAGGTGAGTGCTGATGCTGCTGGTTGTGGTGCCAAAGACTTCATGATATTTTTTTCATCTGACAAAATGGAAATATGAAAAAATATATTTAAAATAAAAGTGCAAAATTATTGAAATCTTAAGAGAAAAAAATAAAAATTAAAAAAAAAAAACAAAAAAGAACTTAAAAAAATAATAACTGCTGCAAATATAAAATAATGTATAAAAAAATATTCAAATGGAGTTAACAAAATATAATATTTTTTTATAAAAGTGTTTGAATTTAAAAAAAATAAGAAACTCTTAACTATGTTTATTAATAAACTGTTGGAAAAAATATTTTTATTTGAAAAAATATATATAGTGCTTAAAAATTATGTAACTCATGGTGTTATATTCGCATCGGAATTGAAAAATTTTCAAATGCTGTTATACATACACACTTGACGATGAAGCGAAAAAATAGAAGAATTTTTATAGATGTATATCATCTAGCTACGATTTTACAATATTGCCAGCTGCCAGAAAATCTAATAAGAATTAATCAAAACAATATTTTCCATATGGAAAAAAAATTATTTATAATTCATATTTAATTGAAAAAAATTGGAAATTTTTTTTGAAATTACATTTAAATTTTTAATAATTATTTTTTTTTTCAATTACAAAAAATTTCTACAAATTTTTTGAAAGTCTAACTAGCCAACATATTTAAATCAAATTTATTTCTTTAAATAAAATAGATTTTATCCCTTTACAAAATTCTATTAACTTAACCTGTGTGTATGTATTTGAAATCAAATTTCAAATACTATTTTTAGACCAAAAATTCTACGAGAAAGTATCTTATAACCAATGAACAACATCATCATACAAGTGAGAGATGTATGAATATATACATGTGTACAATTTTTTTTTTTTCAAAATACATATACAGGTATGCGTGGGGTAATCATTTTTTGTGTGGTTGTGTTTGTTTTGACCTACATTGAAGATCCACAAACAGAACACACACTACACCTTCTTATACTCAACAGAATTGTTATATCTTCTCATAGAACACCTACACATCTCTAACATTCTCAGAGTTCCTCAAAATTGCTTAAATATCAACAGGATTTCTCTCATACAAAACACCTACATAATATCTATGTTTTGATATCTCCCCCACTACATTGCAAAAGAGACCCCCACGCACATACATATACACATTGCCCACGCATAGCTTTTCCACTTTTTATATCACATACTCATTTGTATATGTATTTGATGTACAGAGAGAGAGTGAAATGGAAAACTCATGAGATCTAATTGTGTTTTTGAGAGAAAACATTTTCAATATCACAGCCTCAATTTGTTACATTGGACCTGCGCAATTAACACCTTATACTCTTCCATATACGGCTGTCAGAGTTCACGAAAAATATAAAAAAATGATTTGTGAAAAAGAGATGGCTATATAGTCAAGGAGATCAACCACAACAACAACAAATTATGATTTTGGAAAATTTGTATATATATATATATATATATGTCGTAGTGTTGATTTCCAAAATAAGATATTTTGTTACTTAGCCACATTTATTTATATACTATTTATATATATATATATATACATACATATGTATTAGTATATATATATATCATGGAAAATATGTTGTTTACATTGAAATTAAATTTATTTTGAAACATCTGTTCTGTGTATGGATTTTTTATAGACATTTTATAATAATTATAAAAAATTACGAAGTAATCGAACACAGTGGGGGTTATCCAAAAATAAATGGATTTTTTAGAACAATAAAATCTCTTGACCTCACATTAATTTGTTATCAATAAAGATAATTTATTGGAATTAATTTAATTTAATAAGTGAACCTTAAACCACAGTTGCACCGAATGGGTTTTGATAAACATTAATTTAATCGTCATATCCGTCATTGCCTTCGTGCTTAGTCAAATAAATAATTTGGTTTCCGTAAACAGGTTGTGTACCCTTAATTCAATATTTTAAACACTTCATAAATAAAGCCCGCTTAAATAATTAATTTATTTCAATTACTATTTAAGCGGGATATACTTTTTACCTGCTTAACCCACTATATGAAGATTTATTTGACATACATGCAACGGAATTGACAATTTAAACCCACTGGGTTAACTAAATCCAGTACAATGTAAACGTACTATTACTCCAAAATAATACTTTATATTAAAACTTTACTTGTATACAAAGTAGACTTAGACGGCATATACATTAGAACTTTTTAACGGGTTAACTTACTTTATGAGGGTTTATTTTACATATATGTAATGGAATTGACAATTGAAACATACTGGTTTTAATATTGCACATGGTTGGCAACATTGCACATCGAATTCAAGTATAAATTACCCACTTTAACAGTTAATCGAGACATCAGCTACGCTATATTATTTATTGTGCCATGGTTTATTTTAAATCATAATCAAAATCACGATACTAATAAAATGCAGCACTCGTTGTGAACGAAAAAATACTTCTTATTGGAAAAGATACCAAAAGTTACAACCGTGGAGTTTAGTGGAGTCAGGAACAATTGGAAGAAGAAAATCTAACATTATACCTTAGTACAAAATCGGAAGCAACAATGTAATCAGGCTTTTATGGTTGATCCATTTTTAAATTAATTTTGTGTACGTGCCAACAATCATCAGCTGATTGGTATTTATGGCATCTAATCGGATAGAGTTTATTTCGGGATTTCGTCAATCGACTGTATTTAAAAAAAAAACGAGTAATCGTATTGCATTCAGCAAATGCGATCCGGCTTTATGAAATGACAATTTTAATTATCTTTCAGAACCTGAAATGTCAAATATCAGATGTCCGCTTTAGGTTGGCAACTTTTCGATACAAGACATACAAAATTTAGTTTTAATACTATGAGTTCAATTCGCGATAATGCTTTATTGACACCAAACCGAAGTTACGGCTGACTTTACTGGTTGACAATATTATAAGACAATATCCATCTATTGATAATGCCGTAGGACATTATTCTTTTATCGTAAAGGCAAGGACATTTTTTCTTTTTAAATATAGTTTTGGATTTATTGCCAGAGTTTTTTTAATATTGCCCGAATAATTGCAGAGCGCAATTGCCGCCACAATTTTTTGTACACCGAAACGTACCAATGCTCTAAAAATAAAACGTGCGCCATAACGCCGGAAGTTAATTTTCATTGTGCGTTGTTGAGTACAGCCAAAGGGAGTTTCACATTGTTTAACTTTTGAAGCGTTGACGCATGACATAAAGCAACGCTCAACGGAAGCATTTTAATTTTTTTTTTAAATTTTCGAGCGAATGAAGCTTGGAGTTACAGACACATTTTCTTATCAGAATTTAATCGTCTCATAGTCTTTGTCTAGCTACAAATCAGCAGATCCATATAATTTACAATAAATTTGTGAAATCACTAACAAGAAATTGTTGTATGCAGTTGATATATCAAGAAGGTGTTTAAAATAAATATATAATAAATAGAAAAATATATTGGTTAATAAAACCACCAAAAATGTGCACTCTTCATTCATAAAAAAATGTATTTGACAGCTCTATGTCTATACAGCTGATGTAACTAATTTGACATATTTCTCACAACATATGACAAACAAGTGATTAACGTTAGTGTGATTTATACGTAAGGATTTATCTTTAAATCGTAATATTAAGACACGGCTAGAATAATGTCATCTAAATCTACTCGATTTATAAATCTATACTGTTTAGACTAGTATCAGGATAATAATATGTCAGTCATCTTATATTTGTTTATATTTCATTGGCAACGTAGCTTGGCAATATTATCAAAATTATAAAAAAATGAATTGCTCATCATCAGGTGTAATATAGTAAACAAATTTAAATTTAAGTTAAACACGTTTTAATGCATCGTTTACATCAGACGCGATTTGTGATAAATCTGCATTTAAATTGTCATTACTTTTGTGTGTACAATATATGACGTGTTCCAGAAATTGCGATCAGTGTTAATGAAGTATAATTTGAATTGAGGATATTTCTGGATTACTTTTTTATTATTAAATTATTATTATAATTCAAAGAATTAAAAAAAAAACATATAAATTAATCAAAAATCTTTGTATCTTTCCCCATTACAGACACTTCACCTAAATCACAAAATCAAACATGGCTGATGAGGAGGTGAGGTAAGTATCCATAGCCCTCAGAAAAGGGTATCTCATGAAAAAAGCAATGAATATAAAAATTAATTAATAATTTCTTTCCTTCTTTTTTAGTAATTAAAAATACAACAACAAAAATGCAACTGATGCAGTATCTAAGCGGGAAACATTGTGAAGGTGAATATCCAAAAGAGTTTTTAGTTCAAAATGCCTTTTTTCTACCAATGCTTAAAACCAAATAACTAAAGCTTTTTATGATTTTTTTTTAATTTCTTATCTTCTTGGCAAATAAGAAGAAATTCAGCAGAAACCAAGGTTTACCAACTTCACGCTCTAACATGTAACGCTTATAACTGAAATCAGCAAATTTTGTTAAAAATAAAATATTTATACTTTTTATGCTTTCTATCCTGCTGCTTAATATAATATTATTTATGAGAATTTTTATTAATAATCTTCTTTTTATTTTGTGTTTGCAGAAAAAAGCAGCGGCACCGGCACCAGCTCCAGCAGCAGCACCAGCGGCAGCTCCCGCCGCTGCTCCTGCGGCGGCACCAGCTGCAGCAGCACCCGCGGCCGGTGCAGCAGCACCTGCAGCCGGGGCCAAACCAGCAGCTGCACCCGCTGCTGGGGCAGCTCCTGCAGCAGGAGCGGCACCCGCTGCCGGAGCAGCACCTGCCGCTGGCGCTGCACCAGCTAAAAATGGCAAAGTCGATGAGGTATCCAGCCCTGAATGTTGTGTGTTCTAATGTTTACGGCGAAGATCTTTGTCTCTGTGTAGCTCCATTGTGTGTTTGTGTGTGTTGGTCCGAACGTTTTCATCACAGTGTTCCCCGTTTCAAATTCTGTATACCAATTGGGCTTGGGCAATAATTTTGAATTCTTCCCTCCCCCCATCGTCGTTTTTTTTTAGGCAAAGAAGGCTAAACAAGCCGAAATCGAACGCAAGCGTGCTGAAGTACGCAAGCGTATGGAAGAAGCTTCCAAGGCTAAGAAGGCCAAGAAGGGTTTCATGACCCCCGAAAGAAAGAAGAAACTCAGGGTAAGTTTTTTTGGAGTTGTTGTTCGTTAATGGAGTTGTTTATCTAATTTTGTGTGATCTTTTACAGTTGTTGCTCCGCAAGAAAGCCGCTGAAGAATTGAAGAAAGAACAAGAACGCAAAGCCGCCGAACGCAGACGTATCATTGAAGAACGTTGTGGCAGCCCCAGAAACCTTAGTGATGCCAGCGAAGGTATGTTAAATCAGATCCATTTTCACAACTCTTTCTCTCTCGATCTCTATCTCTCTCGACTCGATTTGGATTTCGATTAAAAACGAAACAATTTGTTCCACCAAAAACAACAACAAACAATTTTATCTCACATAAACCCAAATTGTTTTCACACTTCACACAAATTAGTTTTCTTATTTTTTGGAGTTTAAAAAAAATCACAAAAAAGTATTAGTTTTTTAGATTTTGGATCTGGCTTTTAGTTGAAAAAAAAATCTCTTCTACAACAAAAAGAAAAACAACTATTTTTTATAACTATTTCTAATTTTCTCTTATTTTTATTATATAACAACCCTACCTACCTACAAAAAAACAACAACTACTTTCCCCGCCCCTCGTTACCTTGTTGTCCACCCATCGTATTATTATTCTTGTTGTTATTATTTTTGTTGTCTACACAGAGCAACTTAAGCAAATCTGCAAACAATACCACGACAGAATTTGCAGTTTGGAGAACTCCAAGTACGACCTTGAATACGTTGTCAAGCGCAAGGATGTTGAGGTACACACACTACTATATATACATAAACAAACAAATACCACTTGCCAAATTACAACAAACAAAAAATAATGAAGAAAATTCTAAATTTTCTTACGCCACTGCCATTAAATTTAAAAAAAAAATTACGCCACTGCCACCGCGCGCCATTTTCTACCACAATTACTATTTTTTTTTACTACAATTCAAAATAATTTTCAATATTTTTTTTCTATTCTTCAAATAATGCCAAGCACTTTATTCTTATTTTTTCTAATTTTTTTATTCTCTATATCTAATTTTTTATATAATTTTCTTTAAAAAAAAAAACTAAACTTGAGTTCAATATTTTTTTTTTCGAAATGAAAAAATAATTATAAACAGAATTTATGCAGCAGCCAGACACTGTGCAGAGTATAGAAATTGGGGTATTGATAATGTGGGGAAATGAAAAGAGTAATTTTTAGATTTCAGATTTTTTAATATTAAAAAAAAAATATTCAATTGGGATTTTATTAATTTAATATTTTTAATTATTATTAATTTTTTTTTTTGTTTTTGTAAGGGAAGTAAGCGTGGTTCATATTGATCAGTTTTTCTAAGGAGATTTACATTCCAATAATCAGATTTATTTTTTTCTTTTAAATTGTCATATTTTTTTTTATTTAAAAAAATTTATAATATTTTTTTTTTTAAATTTTATAAAATCATTTTTTTCACACATTTTTTGGCTACATTGTCTGGCTGTTTGTTAAAATTATCCAATAAAATGTAACTCCTTTCTCTTTGGCTTTTAAGGCACAACTATTTGCAATTTTCTAATTCAACTTCTTCTCTTCTCTAAAATCACATATATTTCATATTAAAAACCAATATTAAGCAAAACTCAAACTCAAGTTTCAAGCACTGATTTTGTACAGAGAAAATTAAAAAAAAGTTTAAAAAATCTACAGCACCGTAGCCCTACAAACACTACACAACTGGTGGAAATAAATCATATTAAGGTCCTAATTTCTATGGGGAAGTTCTATAAAAAAATTATAAAAAAAAATATTATAAAACAAAACACATTACATACACACACCACAACTACACACACACTCTCACCACCTTTCCCAAAAAAATATATATATCCCCAAATAACCTCGTGGATTCTCCAAATAAGTTTTTTTAGGTTTCTAAATAATTATTTTTTCTCTAAGAATTTTATATATTTTTATTAAGAATTTTTAATTGTAAGAATTTTTTCGATTTTATCTCTTTTTGTGTGCCTTTAAGGTATTTTATATATGTTTTCCCACCTCCAACAAATTATAATTTTTTGTTTTTGGTATTGATTTTATTTCTTTGTGGAATACACGTTTCATTGTTTAGCAACCCTGATTCAAATATGTAAAGACTATCACAATAAGATTATCAAATTGGAAGATCAAAAAATTGATCTTGAATATGAAGTTGGCCGTAAGGATTATGAGGCAAGATTTGTTTTCATTTGCTCATTTTCATTTTATTTTTCTTTTTGTCTTTTCGAATACCAACCAAGTTTTAATAACAAAATTTTTTTCTACTACTTTTTTTTTGAGGCCAAAAAATAATGTAGATCTAATCATAATAATGTTTCTTCAAGCCGATTTTATTAAAAAAATATTCATAAATATGTGTGTAGTATAATTGTTGGTGTTCACATAAATGTAGTTAGTCAATAACCCCCCAATCCCAGGAAAAAAGCAAAATATTTTCCCCTTGATTTAAACCAGTTAAAAAACCTTTGCTGGGCTTTTTTTCTACAATTAAAAAAACAGATTTTTTCATTTTATTCTCTGTCCATTTTTTGTAAAAAAAGATATTTCCCCTTTTTTTGATGGTTTTTCTTTTCCCAAAAAGAAGAAGAAAAACCCTAGGTCTTAATTTGTTAATTTCCCACCAAGCTGTATATTAACTTCAAGTTCCATTTAATTGTTTATCATTCACCTTTTTAATTTAAGTGATTTTTGCTTCAAAAAAAGCAGCAGCTAACCCCACGTTTTTTGCTTTTTGTT
Organism: Musca vetustissima; assembly: GCF_032173495.1. Classification (NCBI taxonomy): domain Eukaryota; kingdom Metazoa; phylum Arthropoda; class Insecta; order Diptera; family Muscidae; genus Musca; species Musca vetustissima. The sequence continues at coordinate 37,798 of NW_026876430.1, read as the reverse complement.
ACGTTTTCTTTTTTTAAATGTAGAAGCTTTAACTGAATTTTTGAAAAAGCTTTTACTAAAAAAATTTTACTCAAAAAAAGTATTTTTTTGATTTTTTTGGGAGCCACAATAAAAATTTTTCTTGAATTTTTGTAACAAGAAAAATTAAAGATTTTTTCCCCATAAGATTTTTTGAGATTTTTTTTAATAAATTTCATTAAATTTTTTTTCATCATAAAAACATTCATATATATTTTAGGGAAATATTTTTTGTTTTCTTCGAAATATTCTGCACACAGAACTATGAATATGAATAGGTTTTTGTTTTTCCTAAAATCCATGAAATCATTTCATAAACAACATCCCCGCAGTGGTATTCTAAATTCTTTAACTAACAACAAGAAATTTGGCAACTTCAAAATTCATCCAGAGATAATTTTTTATCTAATTCATCTTTTTTATTAACAAGAACCCCCGCCATCCCTAAGTCAAGTTACAAATCATTAGCAATAATCAAATATGGTGCCTACTTTAAGGCGCCTTCATATCATCATCACAATTAAATACAGTGAAGAACAATAGCAAAAAAATATCCCAAAAGGTTATTGACTTATCCATTCACAATAGTGTTTTAAATTAATAAAAAAATACATCTTTGCATACTTTCAGGCGTCAAGGAATTAGTTAAGCTACATGGCCACATATTAAATTTTGTGTAGTAAATTTGTAAGGGTGTTAGGTCGCAAATTAAATTAGGTCGTATTGGTGGGATTAAGATCGGTATCAAAACCGAAGAAATGAAAGACAAGATTCACAGGACTGTCATAAATTATTAGATTTATGAATTTCAAAACTTTATTTAAAAAATAGATTATTCTCAATTTTTTCAGTCGAAAATCTTTATTCGAGGGATCTTAAGGACCATACTTCTCGCTTCCCACTTCTAATAAGCCCCTAATACATTTTATATCGAATATATTGGATATTTTCAAATAAACCTTTATAATCCTCTTTGAAGGATCGATAATCACACAAATTTTCTTAAAAATATTTCAGGATAGGTCAAAAAGTTATTTTATTGTTAAGAGATTGTTTATTATTTGTTCCAGAAAATATTTTTGCCTATATTTATTTTTTACAATTGGGTATTCGTAAGAAGCCTGGATTTTGTTCCAATGACCTTTTGAAAACATTTATACTTCTTCTTAAAAGACTTATTTAGGCTAGTATATTTGATTTATTTATTATAAATATCGCTTATTTGCTGCAAGACAGACATAAATCGTAGTTTTGGAGTTTTTGTGTAAAAAAATCAGATGAATATCTCTTACACACTTTAATTGAGAAGCTGTAGAAGTTCCTCTGTCACATATAAAGTGTGAGTAAATTGAAGACTTAAAACACATTTTCTGTAAAATCGTTTTTTAGTTATGCCTGTCTTGCTGCAAATTAGCGATATGTATCGAATTTAAATAATGTCTTGAAGATTTTTAAACCTTGGCTCAATCAGCATCCAAGTTCGGAAAATTATATAGTATTTTTACCTAAAACTACAATGAAGCCAGCTTCAATTCCTCTGATATATTTTTAGGCAGCATTGCCTACTGTTTGGTAGTGGATTAATTTAGAAACAATAAAATTGAAATATGTGTTGTCTTCTTTAGCCATTTTTTATAGGAAATAAATTCCAACTTTTTTAAATAAATTCCAACTATTGATTTAAAATGTTTTATAATTTTAAATGCAAACAAGAATTTATATATTTGTATTGTACTTTCCTCAGATTTCCTAGTAATATTCTTGTTGAGAGATTTATTTCCCCCATCTTCTTTAGAACTGAAAACCAACCTCTACAAATAGAGAAAAATTTTCCTCTAAAGATTCGAGACCTTTCTATATTTTTGTTGTTTTCTATTTTTATATATATATTTAAATTATTTATGAGCAAATAAAAAATTTCAATTAATCCTCTATATATATGTATGCCTCCTCCCCCTCATTGAAACCAAAAAAAATCTCTGGGTACAAAAAAAAACAGCCGAACTACAAACTGTATGCAAAGAATATTGGCAACGCCTTTACAAATTGGAGGGTGATAAATTTGATTTAGAGCATATTCAGAAAATCAAGGCACAAGAGGTAATTAAGCCAAAATTTGATATTAAAAAAAGAAATTTTGGTATTGTTTTTTTTCTACATATATATATTTTTTTTCTTATAAATAATCTTAATAATAATATTGTAATAATTTTAAAACCAAACTTTTTTTATAAAACCCCAAATATTTAAACAAAATATATATATTAAAACCCAAAATGAATTTACAAAATAATGAAAGGACATTTGTAAAGGAATTGCAATTATTATTTATGTGTGGTTGACATTTTATATAAATATTTTCTTTTTTTAAGTTTTAAAAACCAATTAATGTATGGCTACAACAACAATTACTGATTGTCAGTGTGTGTGCCTGTGTTATTTTGCAGCTGCTGCCCAAATTCCCCAATTACAATACAAAAAAAGAAAAATGTCAATACCATTCAAGACACCACACTCCAATTTTATTTTATTTTTTCTTGTGTAATTGTTTTTATCTTCCAAATTCTCTTACACTCTAGAACACATAACATGCCTTCTATGTTTTATTTATTTACTCGATATGTAAAACAATTTATCAAACCAACAATATAAATATGAATTTCAGGTGAATTAGTTGAAATCTGTGAAGAATACCATGAACGTATTTATTATACTGAAAGTTCGAAATTCGATTTGGAATATGAAGTCAGAAAAAAAGATTGGGAGGTACTGCCACAAACAACAACAAGAAATTAGATTCTTCTAATTTATTTGTCATATGAAATAAGCCTTTGTTTCTTTTTCTCTCTCTGTCTGTGTTACGTGTGAAGTAAAATGTTAGATATGTGTTGCAAGAAGAATTTGTCTAGGTTGTTAGTGGTGAAATTTTACAAAAATCAAAACTCCATGTGCAACATACAACATTATGTTTTCAAACACCATTATATATTATTATGTTTTTTTTTCTCTCATTACTTATTCGTAAAATTTGTCTTAACTCAATGAACATTTCCCCTTTATTTTTGTAAACCACCTCCAAAAAAAATTCAATATATACGTACGCATCATGTGTGTGTGTGTTATCCACAGCCCAATTACAAAAGATTTGTCAAGAATATTACGATCGTATGTATACTTGCGAAGGCCAGAAATGGGATCTGGAATACGAAGTCAGGAAAAAAGACTGGGAGGTACAGCTATCTATTATATTATTTATTCAGCAACACTATTTAGCTATTAAATACATATATTTTTGTTAACGTTTCCTTTTTATTAAAAATCTATATATAAAAACATGCTAAAGTTATTAGTTTTCATATATATAAATATTGTATTGATGAAACAAAACTCAATATTCCAACAATATAGAAATATTAATTAGCTTTTTTCAAAAACAAAGATACACATATTTCACCTTTGATTTTTGGTGAAAACCCCAATCCACACACACACTTTTCACACACAAGCTGTTCCCACATGCACAAAAACCAAATTTATACACAAAAAATATCCCACACCTTCAGCACACTTTCCACATTTAGCAAACACACGTTCCATGCTGCAAATACCAAACAGTCACCAAGATACACAAAATATCCCACACTTTCAGCTAACTATCCACTTTAGCGCTGAAAAAAAAACAGCCAACCAGTCATCAATACACTTCCCATAAATCCAAGACACACTATCTAATTTAGCCTTGCAAATACCAGCCAGTCACCAACACACTTCCCATAAATCCAAAGTCCACTCTTAGCTAGCCGTAAAAGTTATCCACTTCATTTTTTTTCTGACAGACCCACAAAACTGTTCCAAATCCTTCACTCCATCTCAGTAAAGCCTGGATCACATAGAGTCGATTTTTAGGCCATAACTGAGATCTACGCATCAGTCACAATCATTTGATAAAACAATAATTTCTGTTTAATTTTATTAGAGGAAAATAGTTTAATTAAATATGCAAATATTTTCAGATTCTGAATTACTCTTTTCTATAAAAAATTCATACCTCAGTGTTGTGAGATTTTCTACAGAGGAAAATATTTTTTATTTTATACGAAATCATTTTATTTTGAATCGACACAAATTTCCCAGCTCTTAATTGTCTGCACAATATTTCTCTTAAATTGTTTTCCACCTTTTCCAAGGTATTTTTTAGAATCGCAATTGAAAACACAAATGTGCCAGGACGATAAAATATTACAGAAAATTCACAAATATACTTACGACCAAACTCCTTGGTTTTGAAAAATATGTCATTTATTTTTGTTTTGAATCAGAAAAACTTTATAAACATAAATAAAGGTTTGGTCGTAAGTCACTCGAATTCGTTCGTTTGGAATTTTACAAAAACAGGCTGTTAGTATTTTATAATCTACTGTAGTCAATTCATATGAACCTCAAATAGTTTTTTCAAGGCTATTTGTTCATATAACTTAATTTGAATTCACACTAATTTAATTATTGGAAAATTCAAGAAGTTGATAAAGAAACTTAACAAAATTCCATTTTCAAATTCCAATGGTTAGATTTTTAATTTTTTTGTAATAAAAAATTGCATTAATTTCAAAAAATTAAGTCAATCATTCCCATCTCTGCATTGAAATCATAATTGTGAATTATTTACTATGTGAATTATTTATTCACTATTGTGAATTATTTACTAATTATCTCTACATATTATCTTGTTGATGATCAATATGTGTTGCCTATTTTTAGGCTCATTATATCAATAGAGACGATAGTTTAGATTAAAGCTTTGGATAAACAATTCATCTAGGATTATCTTTAGACAGTTACAAATCATATAAACTTATCTATACGAAGCATACTTTTAGGGATAACAATTATATTAATTGATAACAATTATAGAAAATTATTGTTAGAAGTTTTTATGAAAGAAAAATAATTAAAAAATAATAAAAACAGAATCATTTAATTAAAAATACAAAAAATATATATTTTATAAATATATTAATTATTTTTAAATATTAAAATAATAAAAAAAAAAATTGATTTATTTAAATACAAAGTAATATATTATTCCATCTTCCATAATTTCAACACCCTATCATCAATGCATCATCATTTCACAACAATGTACACCAATACATTTTCAGAAACCCACCCACACAACACAATTATTAAATTTAAATTCAAAATTAAATTTCAATATATATATTTTTTTAAATTACGTCCAATCCACAATTCCTCTTCCATAAACACACACATGCACACCACCCGCCAAAACACAAACAATTCGATTGCAAAATTCTTTTAATTGATTTCGAAACAAAAAAAAAAATTGTTGGATAATGACGTTTGTTTTTTCTATTCCTATATATTTTCATAGATGATATTAATGCAATGTGACATTTTATTTATTTTTTTTTCATATTTATATATAAATATCTCAATAATGTTTTGTGTTTTTATTTGTTTATCAAGAATTTCGTTTTCTCTAATTAAAACCAACAATAAAAAAAACTACTTTGTAAATCATGCTATTCATGAAATCAGAAAAACCGAATGATAAATGAAACACAGTAACACCAAGCACACTTGGCTTTTTGTTTTATTTTAATTAGTAATTTTTTTAGATAAAATCTATTTTAACAAAATCTCAAAATGAAAAAAATCTCTTACGCCACCACCCACCGCCATTAAGATCCATTGTTGTTCTTTTACTTATTATTTTTTTTTTTTGCACAAACAGAAATCTGTGACAAAAGATTTTTGGTTTTTTTCTTTCATTTAGAACATGCATACATAGTACAAAGCAAAGAAGAAAAAAATTATAAAAAAATACTTAGCACTAAAACGAGACATTCATTTATTTATAAATAAAAAAAAGAAATGCAACAGTATGGCGCGCATAGCACAATAATTAAAAAAATTATATTTAAAAAATATGTGGAATATTTGTGTTTTATTAAAATAAAAAAATCTATGTGTGGTTTTTTGTTTGTGCCTTTAAGCCCTTCTTTTGGTTAACAACAACAAAAACAAAAATCCAAAAAATAAATCAAACCAATCCATTTTGTATACAATTGGCAACTAGCAACACTTTATTTAACTACAACAACAGCAGGAAAAATAAATTTGAGAAACTATCCCCTACAAAAAAGCAACCTCTACTCCCCCTATTCCTATGAAAAACTGTGTTGCAATTGGCGAGTTAGAGATGCACTTTAATAATTGATATTATTTTTTTCATATTTTTTGATGGAAACACACAAACAAATAAAAACACAAATCATTAAAATTTCCGACATAGCAAATTCTTCTACTGGGATTTTTTTTCAAAGGGACAACACCAACCAACCATATCAACAAATATTCTTGTTTTTTTCTACTTCAGCGTAATTTTTTTGTGTGCCATACTGTGTGCAGTACCTCGTTTTTTTAATATAATTTAGAAAAAAATTCAACTTCACCAAATATTCACCAATTTGTCACGTACTTTTTTGTTTAACGTTCACTCACTTCACTTCACTGTAGCAAAAAAATTTTGTTTAATTCTCTACTCTTTTGTTTTTCGTAAACCAACACTTTAATGTTTAGTTATATTTTAGTGTTCGGTACACATTTTGTTTCCATGTAGTATCAGTATTTTGAAATTACAAAAAATGTTATGCTGTTCTAAGTAAAAAAAGAAAAAAATAATTAGATTAAAAAAATCAATCCTTAGATCTCCCTTTAACAATAACTTTACATTTGAGTAAAAACTGAATTCTATTGTAAATATGTATGTCAATTACTAATCCACTTAGCTTAGTTAAAATAAAATATATTATATATCTCTCTTTTATCTGTAACTAAGCTTTTGGCATGCTGTAGCTTTTGTTTTGTCCTAACAGAAAAAAATAGAAAAGAAAAATAATGCATGCTTTTGTCTAATCACAATGGCTTATTTTTTGTAAAAAAATCAATTGTCTTGTATACAATTATTCCAAGATATTAATCAATTTTATTTTTTTGTTTCCTTTTAAACAAAAATTATTCCTTAAATTTAGATCAACGATCTCAATGCCCAAGTTAACGATCTTCGTGGCAAGTTGTAAGTATTTTTAATAAGTTTACCAACATATCTGTCAAATACTAATTCAATTGTATTTTTCTTGTAGCGTCAAGCCTGCTTTGAAGAAGGTTTCCAAGTACGAAAACAAATTCGCCAAGCTCCAAAAGAAGGCTGCCGAATTCAACTTCCGTAACCAATTGAAGGTTGTCAAGAAGAAGGAATTCACATTGGAAGAAGAAGAAAAGGAGGTAAGTTCATTGATGTCAATTAAATTTATATAAAACACACATATTTATATAAAACAACAACAACAACACACGTTTATATAAATAAAATAAACAATGTAGTTTAGTAAATTCCCAGTAAATATTTATTTATACACAAAATACACAAACAACACAGATAAACAATATTTTTATACTCTTCTCTAACTAATTCAAAAGCATATGAATGATATTCACATCCCACAAATACATTATTTTCACAAAAACACGTAAAGAGAGTAAAACCATGAGTGATTTCAATAAAAGACTTAAGATACAAACTTGGTTATTAGAGTTATGAACAGTAAACAACAAAGGTAGAGACAAAAATAATCATGTTAAGCTGTGAGAGTAGATAAAGAACATAGGGAGAGAATGAGACAACATAAGCCGTAGTGTGTTTTTACAATTAAAAGCTTGCCATGTGAAACTCCATCAACGGGATTTAACATTTCCTCTCTCTTTCTACGTCTCTCTCATATGCAAGCATTTAATCATGCATAAAGAATTATTAAATGATACGAAAGACTTAAGACACAAACTTCATCACATAAAATGAAAGCCATATAAAACTGCTCTCTTCTCTCCCAAATGATTGAGAGAACTCCCTAGATCGTGCCTGTCTAATACAAATGACCTAAGACACAAACATTTTTTTTAAAACCGTGATTGCTTTTCCGCAACTAAAGACTTAAGACACGAACTCACGTCTTATTTGGATTAAACAGTTCTCTCTCACACAGAAGGAGAGAGGGAATAAATTAAAAAAATAATTTATGAAAACAAAATCAAATTAGGAAAAAATATTAAAATTAATTCACTTACTCGAAATTAGATAAACAAATAAATATTGTAATATAAATATTATTTAATTTAAATAAGAAGTAATGACAAATAAAATAATTAGATAAAATATTAAAAATTGGCTATAAAATTAAAATAAAAATTTTAAAAATTAACTATTAAAATTCAAACCATTCTCAGGCTTCATACACCAAGACAGAACATACATTACAAAACACACAAAATTTATATCTAAAAACTGTAGTTAATTCCAAACCCATTTAAAATATTAAATCCAGTATTTAGAAACATTTCACTTTTCTATAAATACACATTTTTCTCCTTTCCAAACCCATTTAAAATATTAAATCCAGTATTTAGAAACATTTCACTTTTCTATAAATACACATTTTTCTCCTTTCCCCAACTATTTTTTCTACACCTCAACACAGTAAAGTAAACTCTGTTTTTTATGCCACAACATACTAATGCTAATTTTTTATTATTATTATCATTATTATCTATAGAAAAAGATTAAAGATAGTGTATTAACTAAAGCCAAAAAGTGTAAGATATAAAAAACTAAGTGTATTGAATGTGAATTCAATATGTGTGTGTGTCTGTTCGTGTGTCAAAAACCAACATTTCACCAAATATTGATTTATATAGAACTTGAGAATGATTTGTGTAGTTTTGTCACCTTAGTCAAAAGCAATGCACAGGATTTTTTTTATGTTTTGAAACACTTTCCAGCACCCAACAAAAGAAATGTCCTTTATACTTATTTAATTTAATAGGTCTCTTAGGTTTCAATACCTTGTGTTGTTTGTTAAATAGTGTAGTTATTTTTACTGTCACTTGTTTATTGTTTTTTTAATTATTTTTGTATATTTTATTAATGTGTTTTTTTTTGTTTTCCTTCCATTTTCCCTCCACCCCCTTTGCAGAAGAAACCCGACTGGTCCAAGGGCAAACCCGCTGATGCCAAGGTAAAGGAGGAAGCTGAAGTTGAAGCTTAAGTGTTCCCGATTTATACTATTTTGACCGTATCCCGCCCTAATTTTTAAATAAATCATTTATAATTTTTTTCAACAAATATGTACATCTAAATTTATGAAAAAAGAAAAAAAAAACGTCACAAAAAAAAATTCACAACATTTTTATTTTCTAAATACAAACATACAATTATTTAAAAAACCAAGAACAACAACAAAAAGAAATCATATTTACATATATAGCCTTTCCAATGAACTCAAGAAATTATATAAATATATATACATATTTATTTCCATTCTGCCCCCGCCACCATATATACCCACACACAAAAAAACTTTATTTAGCATGCACATGAATGATAATGAAAAAGGAATGCAACCTGGCACAATTTCTGCGGAAAATTTCCACCCAAGTGCACCGTGGTCCTTGTAAATATCTTTCGTTAAGCTTGTGGCTTCTCCCTTGAATTTTTTAGATGATTTGTAAATAATAGATATTTACACTTTTCTTTTTTCCACCAACAACAAAAAACAACAACATTTTTGTTTATAGGAACATGCTCCAGAAACACCGGCTCCAGCTTAAATTGTCTTCAATAGGAATTGCAAATAGAAAAAAAATATTTTCATTATTTTTGTTTTGCTGTATTCAGTGCAAATTATTTGATATTTTTAAACCACACACACAAGAATATTTATTTAAAAAAATTTAAAAATAAAATTATATTTAACAAAAAAGCCAGAATGATATGTGGTTTTATTTCATAATACGGAATCTGAGATGGGAGATATATATGTGGCGCCTATGACGAAATATTTACAATTTTCTGTCACACCACAAATTGTCTAACCAGATTATTTATAAAAAAATTTAAAAAAAAACTTTAAATGGGCCGTTACCTGAAATTTTTAATAATTCCCACAATTTTTTCTCAGAAAAATTATACATATGTCCGAAGAGCTTATCAACCTACACACCAATAACGACCGATATCGATATCCTAAAGTATGTATATCCAAAACTACTTCCATATCTCAAGACTACACACCAATTCTAAACGCAACAATACTACATTTGGTATCATCTATTACCTTTTGTACTCTAGTTGTATTTATTTCCAAAAATCTTTACCTAAAACCAAAGCTTTCCAAATGTGGTATCCATTAATAAAATAGAAATCTTATTTCCCAATTTCAAGATTCCAACCCTAATGGTTTCCAAATTGTACCAAATTTAGTGCACATTAATAAAAATTTCTATTTATACCTTCTTCAACAATCCAATAGAAATCATATTTCCAAATTTTAAGATTCTAGATTCACATAGGTACGAATTTCAACAGTGGTCCTAACTCCAAATTTCAGTATTCTAGCACCATCGATGTACCCAAAAGTCAAATTGTACCAAATTTAGTGCACATAAGTACTATAAGTGGGTCGATTATACAGCCATAACATTGAAGAAACGGGCTGCAAACCATTATAACAGAGCACGCATTTTTATAAAAAAAAATCAATGATTTGAAAGGGTTGATTGTTTGTCTGACTATTCATCGTTAAATTATAGCCCGAACTGAAGAAGTTAGGCAGTGAAACAATACACAAAATATATGTAAACTATTAAAAATAGTGTTTCCAAAAAGATAATAGCTAAAAGATCACCCTTTATAATTGTAAATATATGGAATGGCAGTGTGTAATAAAACTTCAGAATTTCCTCTAACCATATCTGGCAACTTTATAAAAATCGGTTTAGTTGTTGCCGAGATATTTGTATTTCAATTCAACGATGGTCCGAAATACACCTCCTGCTTGATTCTTGTCGCCTAATACCTGAAAATGAAAAACCACACAAAAATCGATCTTTTAAAGAAGGCAAAAATTGTTTTCATAATGTCTGCTGCTGTTGTATGAAAATTATAGCATACTTGTAGGGGCAAATGGCAGTTCGAGGTGCATGCAATTTCTTGTTGCTTGATATGTAGGTGTGATTGTATGGGATTTATGCATATATGCCATGTAAAATATATTTACTCACACATACACACACTGTAGCTGTATGAAGAAAAAATTTCCATTTTTGCAAGATCGATATTTGTGGTGTTCTTAATTTTTTGGTAATAGGCGCCCAGCATCGAACAGAAAGTATATTTCGGAGTATGGTAGAATTGAAATTCGAATAACTCCGGAAATAGTTAACAGATTTTTATGAATTTTGCAGCAATGGTTAGAGGGAATTCTGTAGTTTTATTACACAATGACATTATATATATATATTACACCTATAAAGGTGATCTTTTAGCTATTATCTTTTTGGGAACACTGTTTTTAACAGTTTACACACATCTCGTGTTTTGTTTTTCTGTCATACATCTTCAGTTTGGTCCATATTTTAACGATGAATTGACATACAACCGATCAACGATCGCTTTCAAATCATTGAATTTCATCAAAAATGCGTACTTTGTTAAGAAAGTTCATTGCGCGTTCCTTCAATTTTAAGGCTGTATAATCGATCCATTGAAGCGGCTATTTGTTTACTCCATTTCATATAGATATATATATATATATATATATATATATATACCGATTTCAATTTCCTTTAAGACCATACAATTTGGCGAAATTTCATGAATGTAGAATTTAATGTCCTGGTTTTTGTCCCATAACTTTGGAACTACTTGAGGTATTGTAATAAATTCGATGAAAGGTAGGAAGTCTGACTATTTCGTGATCTATTCAAAATATAAAAAAATGTGAAATGTTTTATTTGAAAAATTATGTAGGAGGATAAATTTGTATGTTATTGCCTTACAAAAGTTTTCAAAATACAATTTGCCGATTCTATGTCAAATACCAATATTATTTATCCTTTTATTTGTGTTATGAGAGCTAGTTCAAAGACATAGAAACCGTAAAGACTCGACAAAATGCATTTTGACAAAATAGTTTGTGAAAAAATATCCAGGGGGAATCAGGCATAACAGAGGCATGTTAACAATAAAAACGCAAATACGCGATAATGTGTGTATAAAATATAAATAAAATCAGAGATCTGTACTCAAAAAATCTGTTTTTATTTTGTAAGCTTGCGATATAGCGTTTAAAACGTTTAATATTGTTTGCTCTGTTGTTATGATATCGTAACAACAGAGGAAAAGCCATCTATTGGAAATTGTTTACGTATCGATTGTCCTATCTTTATACTTTTATGTCTTTGGCTAGTTACAGGCTAGGGATAAGTAAATCGTCTTTCGGCTAATCGACTTTCTGTACTGAAAAGTCTAAAAGTCGACTTTTGATCTATAAAAAAATCGTAAAGTCGAGTTTTCAAGATCGACTTTCGATTCATAAATACTTGGTTTTTTATAACAAAGCTCAAATTGCCCAAAAAATCACTTTCCGGAACTTTACTTTTTCTATTCAAAATAAAAAAAATCAATTTTTAGTCGATTTTGCAGAAGTCAGTAAAAGTCGAAAATCGAAAAGTAGACTTTTTAGTCAAAGGCTAAAATCAAAAAGTCTAAAAATCGACTTTTTGGTCAGAGGCAAAAATCGAAAATTCGATTTTTGCACTCGACTACGTATCCCTATTACAGGCCATGGCAAAGACATAAAAGTATAAAGATAGGACAATTGATACGTAAACAATTTTCAACAGATGGCTTTTCCTCTGTTGTTACGATATCATAACAACAGAGCAAACAATATTAAACGTTTTAAACGCTATATTGCAAGCTTATAAAATAAAAACATATTTTTTGAGTACAGAACTTTAATTTTATTTACATTTTATACACACATTATCGCGTATTTGCGTTTTTATTGTTAACATGCCTCTGTTATGCCTGACTCCCCCTGGATATTTTTTCATAAACTATTTTGTCAAAATGCATTTTGTCGAGTCTTTACGGTTTCTATGTCTTTGGCCATGGAAGACATTTCTGAAGCAAAATATTTTGCTGTTACCAATCATTCCTTTCAATAGATGACGTTCATGTAGGGTCTTGTATGGTCATGTCGTCAATAGATTTGAGGAATTACTCCTCCGTGCGATCAAAGAAAGCTATTAATTTGTCAATCCTCAACACTGTTTCCATAAACATGATAGTGCGCCATAACGTCGGGCTCCATATCCACACAAATAATTAGATGGCTAAACCAGAAACTGCAGTGCAAAATATTGGTGTTGGTAGAGCAAGTTACCAGAAGGAGTGGGCCGATGGGTCCCATCTTCGAAGTTGATTTAAGTTTGAAAGAAATACTACGATGTGCGTATTTTGTGTCAAATAGGGCATTCCGTACGATTGATATTGGATAACCAACTTTTCAAAATGTTGACGATTTTGTGGGGGTACTAAAAGAAAGCCACCGATGAGATCCAGCTTCCCACAACATGCAGGTTTGGTAAAAAGATTATTTGGTGCAAAGTTAGATTCAAATCGGATAGTCCTTTCACACAGAATTACAAATGTAATTTTCAACAAAATTTTGAGCATTTCGTTTGGAAAGTACCAGGAAGAGTGGACCAATATTCCCCATATCCGAACTTGATTTAAGTTTGGTTTCTCCCATCGAGAGTTATTGTGCGCACCAGTCAGTAGCACAGGCTCAATATGGTTTCCATAAGCAGGGTAGTAACACAACAACGTTGGGCGCCATCTCCATACAAATAATTAGATTACTAAACCAGAACAGGCGTGGTGTTGGTGGTGTTTTACCTTTTAAAATAATTTGATTGATCCGCACTCATATGCACCCGGTCATTTCTTATAATACTACCGCAAATGATTTTCGGCGATTAAAAAATCATAATAATTGTCAATTTCTTGATCAATAATCGATTCAATTTTATTGTTTTAATTTTTTTATAATATTTGGTTTTTTTGTTTGGAATAAAATTTTTGCATTTAAAAGTAGATTCGAATATAAAACAAAACATATTCTTTAAGACATATGTTTGTGTGTATATTTGCAATTGCAATGCTTTCGTAATAATAATATAAATATGTTTATGTGTGTGTTTTAAATATCAATGGATTACAATCAATATTGCATATAGGTGAGTATCATGTGTATATGTATTTTAATAATTTATATAATTGTTATCACTAAATTCTAAAATCATGACTAGTCATAGTCGTCATCATCACTGGCCTCCTCTTCTAGCTGGAGACAATGACGATTATCCAATTCTTCCAATTGCACTTCGATAAACTCCTCATTACCAACAGCAGCATCACCGGCAACAATCATTTCGCCTCCGCCACCTGGCATTTCTGCGCCTTCCAAATTTCCACGCTGATCAATGTGATGCTAAAATGTTTGGGCATTACGGCAGACACCACACCCTAAGGCAAATTCCTCCCCCGTGGGTGGATGTATAACATGCAGTGGGCATTCTTCACCCATCAACTGCTTAGCCTTTGGTCCAGCCGGACATTGGGGTAATTTATTCTTCGGTATATTTGTAAGACGCTGAAAATCGTCGTGGCATGTATCACAGAAATGTGTAGTGCCAAAGCAGAAGAACACCGCCACCGAACAGCAATAACGACATTTGTATTCCAAGAAATCGGTACCATGTTTGGGACACATTTGAGCTCGGGCCACGTCGGAGCAACCACCGCATACCAACTCCTCGGGATTGAATTTCTCGCCAATTTCCACATCACAACGAGCCTCTCCACCATAATAAGCTTTCTGGCATTTGAAACACACATAGTAGGCATAACGTTCCATTGCCAAATTGGTTAAATCGCGATTTTCGGTATCCTTAACAATGCCCTCGTATTTAATGCTGCAAGGAGGAGGAGAATGGAAGTATAATTAGGAAATCGAGTTTGAAATGAGGGTGGAGATGTTGGAAACTTACCGCATTTGGGCTTTGCGTTTAACATCCTGCTTGAGAGCATTGATGGGTTCCAATATTTCTGCCAACATGGGATGTTTAATGTCTGCCTTGCAAATGGGACACAGGGAGAAACCAAATGTGATACGAGGACCACTCCAACGTTTCTCCAAGACGGCTTTACAACAGTGATAATGGAAAACGTGACCGCATTCGAGCTAAAAAACAATAAAGAATTATGACAATTGTAAGAGAAATAGTTAAGTTTTGAATAAATGAAATAAAATAAGGTTTTGGGATATTTTTACTGAAACAAAACTGAAATAAACAGAACTCATGTTTGTTCAACATGTCTATTTCACTCAGCGGTGTATCGTGGCAATATATACCCTATCTCTTTCTCATACTCAGGAAATTTATTAATTTGTAAATTATGGAGATTTCCGTAAGCAGGATTGTACTACAAGAACGTTGGGCGCCATCTCGATCGAAATGACCCAACACTGGCAATTAATTATTCGAAAGAAAAAAATCAGTAAGTATGTTTACGTTTTGACGCTATGGTACTCATTATGTCGTTAGTATGGCCAAAGCCTTGTAAATTGATAGTGTGGACCCACACCAGAATCCAGGAAAGAATGCCAGGCCAAAGGAAAATCGTGCCGACCGTTTTTATTTTTGATACAAGTAGAAAAGACTGTTGAGGACTCTCCATAGGATCAGGGAAAGCTATTAATTTATTAATCTAAAACTTTTTTCTATAAGCAGGATAGTAGCTCCAAAACGTTGGGCGCCATCTCCACACAAATAATAAGATGACTAAACCAGAACTAGAACTAGTAGCTCCATAACGTTGGGCGCCATCTTCACACAAATAATTAGATGACTAAACCAGAATTAGAACTAGTAGCTCCATTAGGTGTTAGTAAAGCTTGACCTATAAAAAGCCTCTGATATCGCCATTTAGATTTGGACAATCACACTCCTAAAGGGGTTCGATCTTATTCAGTTCGCTTCGCAAAATGAACTAGGTTGTTAAGTAAGTTCCATAGTTCCTTTTAATTGGCACACGTCAATTAATTCAGCTAATGAACGCAAAGATCTATGTGAACGTTGGGATCCACAGGAATGAGAGCTAACGGGACTAAATGAACGAATGAACAGGACTAACACCAATCGTTCATTATGAGGAATAGTTCCTTTCAACTAGTTCGTTACGGAACGAAACAATTCCGACTTGATTTTCTTGCGAGACAACAATTTTAAACCCGGTACAATGAAACAGGAAGTTCCTCAGGGTGGGATTATATCTCGAATCCAACAAAAGGTCGATGGAAAAATGGGTTAGAATTGAATTATTCTATGTAAATTTGTTTAGGGTATTGTAAATCGCAAAAGATCTGATGAATGCTACTATTGAATATTGAGGGCTGAAGGATAAACAAAAATCATCTGAGGAAAATTATTCGCATTGACTAGGGACACAATATATATAATAATGAACCAGCAGATTATTTGAACGATGTACGTCCTCCGTGCGATTTTTGTTTTTGTAGCAGCCATATAGTTTCTACACAAATCTGAAGTCCCGATGTTTTTCATTCCTAAAAATCTAACAACAACATGCAAAAATATATGTTTTCTTACCTGTATCGATGGGGCACATGCCAATGCCTCGACAAAACAAATCATGCACATATCATCGGCGTCCTGTGTCAGTTTGGGTTCATTCAAACCATCGGCCATGTTATTTTCCCGAGCATGGCAGACATGCTGCAAGCAGGGTAAGCATTTCTTTTCATTGACTACACCACCACAAACATGTCCGCAGGACTTGGTTTTCATACACGAATTGGCAGCATATTCCTGGCACTGGGCATCTGCACAAACGTTGCCAATTTCCAAGAGTCCTGAATTACCCGTTATGCCACAGAAACGGCAACGACCCACCGAATCTTGGGCACCCGAGATGATGGTATGGCTGCCATCACGGAATTCCACCATTGCTTTGAGAGTCTTTGAATCGGCCAATGCCAGCAGCCAAAATAGTTTGGTACGGCCACAGGACTCATGTAGTTCTACCCGTATAGCCTCCTCTTCTTCCTTGCAAACCTGTAAGAAATTCAAATTATATTATTTTTCATTTCTTTTAGACTATTCCAAATCCTTACCGTTCTTTTGTGAGTCCTTGTTTTGCGATTTAAATGCAAGAAGCGATCACAATCCCCACAAAGGGAACCACAATTTTCGCATTGTATAATAGCGGAGGTTTCACCATCATCATGATTGGTACACATTGGACGAGTATCTGATATGGTCCATTGGCCAGATGATAACTTCTCTACATGATCATTGTCTAGGACACATAAGCTGGCCAAGGCCAACCATAAAGTGGCCGTTTTTACACAATTTTCGGGGCTGCGGAAGATCTCATCCAAGCGTGTCAAGTTTAAGACAGCCTCAGCAATGGCTGCCTTGGTCATCTGAGACCATTTTTCACCCAATTTACCCTGGAAAGAAAGGTTAATTAATTATTTTGTAATTTCCATAAAAAAGTGTCTCACTTACCGTTGCCAAATCCCTTATCAACGAAATAATACTCTCCGCCTGTTTGGTGGGTATGACACCATTCAGGAACCACCTTTGATTTAGATTTTTCGGAGCTTCTCTTTTTATGTCTCGACTACTACCTCTTCCTGCTTTCAGTTCCATTGAACGATCATATTCAAAAGTGTAGTCGGCACGTGAGAAGGTGTCTTCCACCTCCTCATTGATATTTTCCGAACTCATATGCATTTTCACCGGTTTGAGGAGATGTACCGATAAATCCAAGGAATTATAGAGTCTTACAAACGAGGGTGTCTTCTCCATATTGGATTTACCTCCTGCACTTTTAACCTTTACCTGCAATTGCAACGACTTGGCTATGACCGCCAAAAATATATCCAAAAGCCCCAGGCTATCCATATCAAAATCTATAGCAATTTGATGGGCTATATTATAATCCGATGGTGGTAGACGTTGCACACTCAAAATATCGGCAAATGTGGCTGGCGATATTTCCGGTAAGATACGCCTTAACAAAGCTGTCACCTGTCTCTGTACCCTATCACTTCCCGTGTGCAGCAGACTTAGTAGATCTTTGATCAGTCCATGTTGATGCGATAGATATGAACGTCCCACAACACTGCCCGACAATGCCAATACCATACTCAACATTTCAAAGCAATAGGTATCAGCGGTACGTCCACCACGTTCCGAATTGCTGTCACCTTTAGATTCCTGACCATTTGACCCGGTTCCATTAGGATCACGCAGAGAATTTGCCAAATTAACAGCATCCCAATCTTCTCTTGCGCGTCGGGCTTCTTTCTTTATGGCATGCACTATGTGGACAATCACCTGTTTTTGTAGATGCGAGAGTTTACTTCGTGAGAACAATATGCCAACCATATGTTCCCGCAAGTCGAGAGAGTCGGCCAATATTGAATTGGCACTTGAATCCATGCCCAGAGCATTTTGTGAATGACTTTTACCCAAAACGCCACCACTTTCATCGCTTGTCGGCTCGAGGCTTATCAGTTTGCCAAAGACTTGTCCTGCAAAAGAGAAAGGGAAAACAATTAGTTACTATTACGAACAAAAATAATTCATCGGGATTTCTAAGTAACAAATTCTAAATGAGGATTTTTAGGTGGTGTACACAAGATGCCGAACAAGACCACTCGAAGTGAAAAAATATATCCCTGAAAAATAAGTATTAAGTATTTTTAACTCACCTGTTATCAACCGGAACACCCTCAACGTCTCCGCCTCGCAGATTTGCTGTTGTATCCTCACAGCATTTGTTAGCTTCATATTATATTTAAATGCCTGACCTTGAGTGGTGTTGTTCACTGCTAAATCATAAGGATTTGTCAGCTGATCTGCCGAACCACACATTGCAGCGGGTAAACCTAAAATTTTAATTTGCCTCACACGTAGAGTATTCTCCGGGCCGGTAAATTCCAAACGGAAATGAGTGAAATTGTCATCATTAATTTTCGTTGATATCCAGGTGCAAGCTTTAGCATCAACTTCAACGGTTTTAATGAGGCTTGTATCACCCAGTGACTGACCGCCATAGAAGGCAACCGAAGACACTTTATTTTGTATATCACGACTATTGTCGATATGAATGAGTAGCATTTTACAACAATAGGTCAGTTTGTTCATGGATATTTCCACAATTTTACTTTTGTTGCGATCCTCTTCATCACTCTCCCAAAACGTTTCCGTGGAATTGTCAGTCAAGGACTCCGCCATGGCCTGGCGTGAAGAGACCGTAATGTCGAAGTGACCATTTAAATCGCTGTAATAGATTATTTTGCCACCAGCATCAGGTACGGAATAATTATCCTTTCCCAATAACTCCTTGCTTTCTGCATCTTCGGTCATACCAAACACCCCGGGAGATTCATTTTGTTCATCCGATTTTGATAAAATCTTCGAAATGTTACCAAAAACATGGGAGCTGTGCAGAAATTGATGATCCGTTTGACGGAATCGTATACCAAAACATTGTATGGCTATGCGTTGCAGTGGCGATCCGAGGGGTAGATGAAGAGTCAGATCAGCCACTGACTGCAGGAATGTGTGAAGACTCTCGGTAATCATATGCGATAGACGTCCACTTATTTGTGTATAGGAAACTGGATGCTCCAGTGCTGGTTCCAATTCATCAAATTTACCATCCATGGGATCGGAATTAGCCGATCCCGAGATACTTAGCGATGACACAAACCACCACATCAGATCATGCAAACACACACTTTGTGTTACCGAACGCAGTAGCCAATTAAAGGCCTGCAGGGAATAATTACGACAGGTTGCAATTCGCAGACTTCTTTTCATGGCACTCCGCAACTTCTTCAAATCATGTTTTTGTGTCATAAATGCCATCGCCGGCCTCTGCAGCAAGGCATTGACCTGATTTACCGATTCATTATCGGAATTATTCCTTTGATTTTGTTGTTTGCTTATTTCAAAATCAAATTTACACTCCTTGTTCGGATCATTGCCCAATGAATCTCCTCCAGCTTCAGGAAGATTGCTGCATTTTTGTACCACAGATGTTGCTGTTAGTACATGTTCGGGTACCAGACGTCGTAAATTCTCCGAAGGATAACAAATTAGCAAAGATCCATCGGAATCAATGGTTGAGTTACGTTTACGAAACACGACTTTAGGATAATAGGGTTCTTCGCGCACATTACCACCTCCCGATTGTTGTTGAACTGCACCCCATCCCTGGCCCATGGAATAGCTGCGATGAAATTTCGATAGTGTCCCGGTGCTGGAGGTCATACAGCTGGGTGGATTTGGTTGATCGAAGTTGGGTAAGTCCGATTCATATGAGATTTCAGAAAGGGGCTGGAAAGAGAAATATGACAATGAATAACTTCTTTGCTATACTTTGAAAATATTTTTCTAAAAAATATGTCTTTAGGATAAGCCCATAACTATGAAAATATTTTTTGACTGTATCTTGAAAAAATATTTATTTAGGATCCCCTAAGCCTATAATTATGCCCTGAAAACTATATTTTAATAATCCACACCTATTAATATGCTTTGAGTAATATTCGTGAATGACTTACCCTATCAAATCCGCCACCACCTTCACTTGGTCCCATGCCAAATATTTCATAAGGCAGATCATCTTTGTTTGCCGAGCCAAATGTTTCCAAGCAGGCAAAGGTTTCGGGTGCCAACCAAGGATGTTCCGGAGAGCAGGATCCACCCGTGAAGCTCTTACGCAACAATACATTTGCTGAAATACCAAAAACAAAAGTATTTAAAATCTTCAAATTCCCAACCTCAACCCGTCTTACCTCCAAATTTATTATTAATTCTCAGACCCACACGACTATGTCGCTGCTGGGCCGTATCACCCCGACTGGTACTGGGTTTATTCATTTCACTCATACTGAAATGTTGATGTTCCACAACGACGGGCATTTGTTGAGGCGATCTCTTGCCAATACCCAATCCACTCGCCGCATTACTTGGATCCGTTGGTAAGTTTGTGATATTCGAAGATAATTCCAATAGAAATGTGGCATTTTCCCGCATCGTATTGTAAATATCGGAATTTGCTATTAAGGTAGTGGTCTTAATCCCAAAAAGGTTCAGCTCATTACAGGGTCCTCCGGAATTGGTGTTATTCAAGTTATTGGTATTTTTATTGGTGGAAATATATTTGTCCCGACAGGCATCACACATCAGGAACCAACTGGAAGCTCCCTTGCCACCCTCACCACAATTGCCGGCCCAGCCTTCACAGAAAATACCCACGCTGTTATAACCTTTACCCTTGGCGGATTTACCACAGCCAGGATGGACAATACGCATGTGATAGGTAACCGGTATCGGCAGGAATACTTGGCAAATTTCACACCAGGACCCATCATCCTTTTTCTTCTTCGATTTCTTGTTTTCCTTCTCCTTGTTAGTTTGTTTTTCCTTTGACTCTCCACTGCCCTCTCGATTGGAGAATTTCTCTTGGCTCAGAGAATTCGATTGCACGATGTGTACACAATTGGAACAAATGTGTTCCCAAAGATAAACGAGGCTTCTCAAAGCAGGCGGCAGAACTGTTACCACCTCGGGCAAAGAGTGCAGCTTTTGTTTCTCACCCACCTCGCCATCTCCGGCATCATTTGACAAGCCTTTACGATATTTTCGATTATTCACAGAAAAATTACCCGTCTTTGTTAGGGTTTCCAATGTGGAGGGTCGTATATTCAAATAGTTTCCAGCATTTGCCACTTCCACAGAATGCCTTTGCTGGGCTTTCTGCTCCTTCGATAATTGCTGCCTACCCTCGCCATGATCCCGCCGTGTCACAACTGTTGTACCCTCCTTGGGTAAGTTGGGATGGAATTTCAGGAAACTTGCACAAGCCATGGCATCATGGACAATACCCTCATGCCAAAGGAAGGCGGCGAACACCGCCCGTATACTCTCCGCAAATGAAGGTGGCATGGCCCTCTTTATGGGGCCCATGGTTGTTTTCTTTGTCGTCGTCTGTGTTCCATGCGATTTGAAGAAAGCATTTTGTGTTGCATTTCCGGCGGCAGCAGCAGCCGCCTCCGGCCATATAGGTGGACTAGAATTATCCGTACTAGCAGTAGACTGTTGGGCGCTGCGAGAATCTCCAAACACAATTTGATCTTGCAGGACCACGGTACCACCACTGCTTGTGGAGGATGTGGTAATTTGCATTAAACTCATTTCATCCTCCAAGTTGGAAATGTCCGATTCTTTCAAACCTCCTCCTGAATCATTTGCCAGGCTTGAAGCTCCCAACGAAGTAGTAGATTTCCTGGAGCCTCCCACACGTCGTGGTGAGTGTTTTGGGGTACTCAGCAAAGCTGCAGTTTGACTTGGGGTAAAATGAGTCTTACGCATACTGACGACATCAAAATTGCCCACATCCACATTGGAACTATCTTGGACCAAGGAATTATCCACATTTTCCGATAAACGTCCTCCACCCTCTTCTGTGGCATGTTTTATGGGGCTACTTGAACGCTGAGATCCATTACCATTACTGCGGGTGTCTTGGCCACCCATTACTCTCACCAATTCTCTGACCGATACCGAAGCTATTTCTCCCACATCGGAGGGTTTAAAGGAATAATCCCGACCAGAATTGGGTTCATTATCGCCCTTAAACCATTTTTGCAGGGCTTGCAGTTTAATGGCCCCGCCACCAACTACTCCTGCAATGGCTGAACCAATGGGATTACTGGCCCCAGCACTACCCGCAGCAAACGGATCTTCCTTTTCACCATCACTACCACCACCACCGAATGGATGTTGTTGCTGCTGCAGATCATTTACCGAGTTCTTAGATTCAGTATCGGCACAAATAAACGGATTTGTAGAGACATGAGGAAACTCCGCCGGCTTGGGAGGATTTGCAGCAAAATCAAATACCTTCTTCGAATCCGCAGACTTGGCATTGGGTGATGGCGATTCCAAAGTAGCATTTACCGGTTCCAAATTATCCAAAATGTCACGTTGCCTATTCCGACTGACATCCTGCACTGTGGGCAGCGGCGACATAGGTTGGCTCTCCATACTCATATCATTGGTGTTACTCTCTCTGTTCGCGACGGAAGTATTCTCCACGACAGGATGCAGCAACGTTTTACCCAAATGCTGATTATACTGCAAACACCATGCCTCCGTCGGATACCAACCCATGGCACAATGTTGCCTTATCGATTCGGTTGATAGGCGCAACCACACCCCGTCGTCATTTTCGATTTCATCGATAAACGAAATTACGCCATTCAGCTTGATCACACCCACTTGTTCCGATTGCAGGGTAGGATGGGAACGTATACGTAGACCAGCCGTATTTTCGGTATAGAATTTCCTCAACTTATTTGGGGTGTGATGATTTTTCATAACCATTTTATGGGCCGGTGGTGGTACACTACCCTCCTTAACCTCCACACGATAAACCTCTTCCAGGAGGATACCATCAATGTTGACCGTTAGGCAATAACTACCCACAGCATTGGGTGTCCAGTGGACACTAAATG
Source organism: Musca vetustissima (assembly GCF_032173495.1). Lineage (NCBI taxonomy): Eukaryota > Metazoa > Arthropoda > Insecta > Diptera > Muscidae > Musca > Musca vetustissima. The sequence continues at coordinate 14,231 of NW_026876430.1, read as the reverse complement.
TACCATCTTCCATATCTTGGGCAAAGAGGGTCTCTGTAACTCGGGTCTGTATGGGGCTATTGTAACGTAACTCCTCGAAGGAGTAGTTGTTGTAGGGTTTCATGAAAGTAATGGCCTTGAAACACATTTTCTCTTTAATTGTGGGTTCGTAATTTTGTCGTGGCGGTGGTGCCACACCGCCGAAGTAGTTGTCCGATTGGGAGGCACGACGTAGCTTAACATTACCATTCCCCATGGATCCAGTAGGTATGGCTTTGATTTCGACCTGGAAGGGAAAGGAAAATAATTGATAAGGTAAGCTGAACATGACTTTTAATTTGCTGAATACTCTTTTCAATACGAAATCTTCAATTCAGCCTGGCTGAATAAGAGTTTCTATATGAAATCTTCAATTCAGCCTGGCTGAATAAGAGTTTCTATAGGAAATCTTCAATTCAGCCTGGCTGAATAAGAGTTTCTATAGGAAATCTTCAATTCAGCCTGGCTGAATAAGAGTTTCTATAGGAAATCTTCAATTCAGCCTGGCTGAATAAGAGTTTCTATAGGAAATCTTCAATTCAGCCAGGCTGAATAAGAGTTTCTATAGGAAATCTTCAATTCAGCCAGGCTGAATAAGAGTTTCTATAGGAAATCTTCAATTCGGCCAGGCTGAATACGAGTTTCTATAGGAAATCTTCAATTCAGCCAAGCTGAATAAGAGTTTCTATAGGAAATCTTCAATTCAGCCTGGCTGAATAAGTGTTTCTATAGGAAATCTTCAATTCAGCCTGGCTGAATAAGAGTTTCTATAGGAAATCTTCAATTCAGCCTGGCTGAATAAGAGTTTCTATAGGAAATCTTCAATTCAGCCTCGCTGAATAATAAATTCTATACAAAATCTTTAATTCAGCCTGGTTGGATATGAATTCCAATCTGATATTAAACCAGACTGAATGATTGAAAGATTGGTTTTTTAAATTTTATATTCAGCCTGCCTGAATTATTTTTTTTTCCTGTGGGAATTTTATTATTTCCTTTAGGAATTATATAGGAATTTTATTATATTTTACAGCTAAATATAATTTTAGAATAATTTTTTTCTATTCATTTTGAATGTTTCGTGACAAGTGCAACCATTCAAGAATAGCTTACATCCGGAATCCCCAATAGCACATATGTGTGTTAGTGCGTGTTCAACTTACCTTTAACTCTGGTACCACAATTGCATCCCCATATTGATCCCTTATGGTCACTGTTATCTGTGTGGGCCAACCATAACGCAACGGTTCAGTGATTGTATTTAACTCACATCTATAAATAAAGAGAGAGTGGGGGGAGAGCGGGAGAATAATTATTGCTATTGTTTCCAAATGAATATTTGATAATGTGCCGTTAACACGTGTAACGGATTGAAAAGCAGGGGGTGGGGGGTTACATTGTCAATACACCACAGGTGGTGTATTGAATTTGGTAGCAGTTAGAGACTTACTTGTTGGGATCTAGGCGAGGTTCTGGTTGCAGCCATGCAGCTAAGCGAGCTCCCGATGACCCAGGAGCACCACTAATGAAATCTTTCAAGAATTGACGTTCATTTGATTGAGAACTGTAAAGATAATAGAAAAAACAAAACAAATCAATTTAAAAGTCATTTGGAGAGGCATAACAAAAAAGAGATTAAAAATAAGATCCGATGATGTTTTGAGGAATATTTGGGGAAAATATATAAAACCTAAATTTAGGTAAGAACAGTTAATCATTAGCTGAATTGTAAACAATATTTTTGTTACAGAAAAAAATAACCCATGACAACAACAGCACCGCATAGGTAACAAATATTACCCAAGTTGAGTTACCACAACTGTCACGAGTAATGCTATCAGTTATTGAACCCCTTTCGACTGCAACTCATTTTTGTTTGTTGGCTTCCCTGCGGCCGCTGATGACTGGCATGGTCTGATGTGGTCGATGTGTAAAACATATGGTGGTCGGTCGGGGTGGAATAATAGATAAATGGATTTGTGATTTGTTTTTCCCGAAGCGACTACCTGTTATTTGTTTCTCTCTCTCCCTGGCTCGCTAGATCAACGAGTCATGTAAAGTCATGTTTACTTTGTCAATTTGTTTTCCGTCACAAACGACTGAAAAAGCGTATGAATGAAAAATTTTCTTATTGTCTAGCTAGGCCAGTAAGACAAACAACCAAGCAAATATGTTTGTAACAAATATGTCTATATTTAGTTAAAAATCAATAAATACCACAATAACAACAACAATAACGTTTCGAGTCTTATCTTGAGATAACTAAATAGGGGCCATTCATTGAAGCGTATAATGCAAATACAGCAGGCATGCAACTTCTTTGGACGTCGCCCTTTTTCGGCTTAAGACAATTTCTGGGTGATAAGACTATCATAAAAATAACAAATATTTATTTCCGAAAGCGAGAAAATAACAACAGTAGGCTTATGGTTAAGTAAATATGGAAACAAATGAAAGTTTTCCAATAGAAAAACCACCAATTCAGCCAAGCTGAAAAAGAGATTTTCTGAAGAAATTCATATTCAGCAAGGCTGAATTGAAGATTTTATATACAAAATTGCTATTCAGCCAGGCTGTATTGAAAATTTCCTATAGGAACTATTATCCAGCAAGCCTAAAATTTAATTTTCCTATAGAAACTATTATTCAGCCAGGCTGAATTGAAGATTTCCTGTAGAAACTCTTATTCAGCAAGCCTGACATTTAATTTTCCTATAGAAACTCTTATTCAGCCAGGCTGAATTGAAGACTTTCTATAGAAACTCTTATTCAGCCAGGCTGAATTGAAGATTCCCTATAGAAACTCATATTCAGCTAGGCTGAATTGAAGATTTCCTATAGAAACTCTTATTCAGCAAGCTTGAATTGAATATTTTCTTAAGAAATTCTCATTTAGCCAGGCTGAATTTAAGATTTCCTATAGAAACTCCTATTCAGCCTGACTGAATTGAAGATTTTTTATAGAAACTCTTATAGAACCAGGTTGAATTGAAGAAACTCTTATTCAGCCAGGCTGACTTGAAGATTTTCTATAGAAACTCATATTCAGCCTGGCTGAGTTGAAGATTTTCTATAAAAACTTTTATCAGCCTGACTGAGTTGAAGATTTCCTATAGAAACTCTTATTCAGACAGGCTGATTTGAAGATTTCCTATAGAAACTCTTATTAAGCCAGGCTGAATTAAGGATTTTCTATAGAAACTCTTATTCAGCCAGGCTGTATTGAAAATTCCCTATAGGAACTATTATCCAGCAAGCCTAAAATTTTATTTTCCTATAGAAACTATTATTCAGCCAGGCTGAATTGAAGATTTCCTATAGAAACTATTATTCAGCCAGGCTGAATTGAAGATTTCCTTTGGAAACTCTTATTCAGCCAGGCTGAATAGAAAATTTCCTATATAAAATTGTATTCAGCCGCTATAAATTTAAATTTTCCATTATCAAAGTTTAATTTTTTTGTAAGAATGTTATTCAGTTAGGCTGAATTTAGCTTTTAATTAGGATTGAGAATAAACTGTAAAATTTTGAAAATATTAGCACAAGGTCGATTATAGAGAAAGAGATATGAAACCGGCCAAGTAAATACATACAAATACATTTTGGGTGAGATCATGCCAAGAATATTTGCAAAGTTTGAACATATTTGTATGTATGTGTGTGTGTCGATGATGTATTATTAACTAATTTGTATGCAACTCATTGACGGCATGTGAACTCATATTAATTGCCTTCAAAATAATGTTGACTCAAACTTTTTAAAATTTTTAAGATTAGAAAAATAATAACAATAACAATATTAGATTGGGTCGTGTTGATATGGTTGACAGCTAGGATTTTCTGATTCCTCACATCAACAAATTCTGAAAATTTCTGCGAAATCAAATCATGATTTAGAAATGTTCTAGGAATTTTCTTCAATAAATAAAAAACCTATTTGAAGAACCTTCGCTCTGTCTCTGTTTTTTATTGAATATTAGATTATTTTACATTCTTTAATATTAAAAAAAAAACTATATAAATAGAAAAAATCAACTGCTGTCCGTGTTATTAAGTCAAAATTATAGAGAAGGCACAACAGACTCAGGCAGTGGCTGCCAGCCGGCATGCTAATGTATTCAACATTTCCCTGCACTCTAGAACATTGAAATTTACATGATAATTATAGCATTAATAACTTTACAAAAGTTGAAATAAACAGACATACACACACATACAAAGCCAACCACAACAACACAATCAAACAAATGCTTTTTTGTTTTGTTACAGCGAAAACCCCGTTCAAGCTTTGGGTGTCTGAAAGGGTGGGCAGCTGTGAACTGATTGTTTTATAATGACCCCATCTAAAGCTATTAGTCTTCGTCTATGTGTGTGAGTGTGTAACCATAACAACACACACTCACAATTCGAGCAGTATTCAATCACAGTTTTGACTTGACTTCACTTGTAATCATAGAATTCAAAATACAAACAACAACAAAAAAGCAAGCAGCTGAATTAGATGCATTCACTTGCTCGCTGTCGATTCAAGTACAACAATAAACAAGAATTGTTTGAAATCACAGAAGAAGAGGAAAAAAAGCTGTTTTGAAAATAAATGCGGATGCATTTTGATAAAGTTTTTGATTTATAGAAATCAAAAAAGAACAAAACTGAAAATAGCTTGAGCAATTGCATTGGGGTGATTTAGTGATGTCAGAGGAATTGAAAGTGAAATGTCTAATGAAGAAAGCAAATGGGAAAACCAAAAAATAAACAATTTTGAATGCCATAAATTTCAATTCAGCCAAGCTGAATAAGATTTTCAATAGTGAAATTTTAATTCAGCCTTGCTGAATACAATTTTCTATAGAAAATTTTCAATTCAAGCCTGGCTGAATACAGTTTTCTATGGAAAATTTTCAATTCATCCTGGCTGAATAAGATTTTCTATAAAAAATTTTCAATTCAGCCTGGCTGAATACAGTTTTCTAAAGAGAAATTTCAATTTAGCCTGGCTGAATACAATTTTCTGAAGAAAAATTTCAATTCAGCATGGCTGAATACAATTTTCTAGAGAAAATTTTCAATTCAGCCTGGCTGAATACAATATTCTATAAAAAAATTTCAATTCAGCATGGCTGAATAAGATTTTCTTTAGAAAAACTTCAATTCAGCTTAGATGAATAGACATATTTTTAACTCTTTTGAATTTCTTTATTATCATCTCCCATATATTTGTTTTATTATCCCTAATCCTATTAAAAATGTTTTGAGAAATAAAATATTATTTTTACCACCAAGACAAATTGTCGTTGACAGGCAAAACCTTTTGTCTCCGAACTCCCCTTGCCCCCATTACAACTAATTAAAGACTTTATTTAATTAACTTCTTACGTTGAATTGCCATGAAATGAATACGTCATCATTAATGAAATTGTGTGTGTATCATAGCAATTATAGAACAATTAAAAATAATGAATTGCAGGAACATCGTACAGCGGAATAGTTTATTTACTCACTAGCTCTGGTATGTATGTAGATCAAAAGCTATTTAAATAATTGCAGGAAATACTAGAATATAATAATAAGAAAAATAATATACCTTAACTTGGAATAACAATAACTTTGCAATTTAGCATGGCTGGATAAGAGTTTATTTAAAAAATCGTCAATTCAGCCTGGCTGAATAGGATTTTCTATAGGAACTCTTTAACTCAGCCTGGCTGAATAGGAATTTCTATAAGAAATTTCCTGTTGAGCCTTGCCAAATAGGACTTTCTATAGGAAATCTTCAGCCTTGCTGAATAGGATTTTCTATAGGAACTCTTTAACTCAGCCTGGCTGAATAGGAATTTCTATAAGAAATTTCCTGTTGAGCCTTGCCAAATAGGACTTTCTATAGGAAATCTTCAGCCTTGCTGAATAGGATTCTATAGGAAATCTTCAACTCTGCCTGGCTGAAAAAGAGTTTCTATAGGAAATCTTCAATTCAGCCTGGCTGAATAAGAGTTTCTATAGGAAATCTTCAATTCAGCCTGGCTGAATAAGAGTTTCTATAGGAAATCTTCAATTCAGCCTAGCTGAATAAGATTTTCTATTTCTAAATCTTCAATTCAGCCTGACTGAATAAGAGTTTCTATAGGAAATCTTCAATTCAGCCTGGCTGAATAAGAGTTTCTATAGGAAATCTTCAATTCAGCTTGGCTGAATAGGATCTTCTATAGGAAATTTTCAATTCAGTCTGGCTGAATAGGATCTTATATAGGAAATATTCAATTCAGCCTGGCTGAATAGGATCTTCTATAGGAAATCTTCAATTCAGCCTGGCTGAATGAGAGTTACTATAGAAAATATTCAACTCAGCTTGGCTGAATAAGAGTTTCGATATAAAAACCATCAATTCTCCTTATGATGGAGTTTCAAAAATATTAAAATTTAACATAGACAAATATGCCAATATTTTTTCCCCAGTTACTAAAAATCTTTAGAATTAATATTTCATCGGAGGTGTGACGGGGGGGTTGGGTGACAGTGATAATAACTAAAATAAACAAATCGCTTATTCTGAAATTTCCAAAAAATCTGTTGATCATTGTCGTGTCCATTATTAACATTGTCATAAACAAAAAGTTACAAATCAATGCGTGTGTAGCAGGCAGCAAGCGTCGGCATCGGCCCATCACCGAACAATGCTTACAAAAGCCAGAGAATTCCACGAACAGGTTATCGCCTTGTCTATGAATCGTTGCGGTGCGTTGTGGTGGGATGAGAACAAATAGAACATTTACTTCACATCCGGAACAAAATGTGATATCACAATAATCAATAATTCAATATTCCGCGCACATACAAACACTAACATAATTACACATAAATAAAAGTAGGGAGTAGCTTCTCTAGCTTCTTCTTCTACTTCTCTAGAATTTTATTTCAAAATATAGAATAAAGAAATCAATCAAGTCATTTATGGCGTTAAAATGAAATCTTTACAGTTCAACAGCCCGTGTGTGTATGTGTTTCTCTCTGTCCTCCGTCCGTCTGTCTGTCGGTATTTCAGTATTTTCTACTTTGATAAGGAAACGCAACAAAAGTGGTAGTGTTAGCGATGAAGATGATGATGGTGGTTATTAGAAAAAAATGTAAACCAGTTTCATTGATACCCCTCAACCATCACATCTGGTTGTTACTATCAAAGTTATCTTCGGCCAGTCAGTGTCACTCCATCCATATCTCTCTGAATGATCCATTGAATGGTGTAATGAACTCTCCAATCACTGCACTTTCCAGCTTATAGGTCGATTGTCTGATGCTTTTAATGGGAAAAACGACAACAATGAAAAGAAATAAAGAAATGACAATTCTGTTTGGTTTTGTTCACCATCCGCCCAAATAAGGACTGTCCTAAATAGCTAGTTAACTGGTTTGGGCTGCAGATCTAACAATGAAATAAATAACCTAATAATGACAAAAGTAGATAGTGGAATGGTTACAAAGCAGTTATGGAGAAATTTTGTTTATTTATTAAAAACAAAAGCGGATCAAAGGCCAAATTTATAATTTATAAACCAGTGATGAATGTAAAATCGGGACATTGTCGACTTATCACATAAATTCCGGTGGTATCGCGATTTCGGCATAAAGCTTGGAGTCCAACTCCGAAAAAAAACTTGTGTAGCCGGAATAAAATATAATATTAGGAGAACAAATATTACAGATAGCCGAACTTTTCATATCTTCTACAAGAATGTTTGCATTCCATACACATACATCGAATCAGCAGGGTCTCTTTTATGGGGGCTATGTCAAAACATGGATCTGCATAAAATATTGTCTAGCAACTTTTCATCCTCTGTGACAGGGAAATATCTTATTATCGACACAAAGGCTGGAAAATTCGGCTATGATCTTTAAGATACCGACCCGATTTTCGGACCTTTTTATGGGACAACCTCGACTCAGCAGTTCTGGATGGTACAATTTATTGAATATAGGCGAAATCATGCAAATATATATTATCTTCTGATAAAATGTTAAACATGGAACCTCTGGGAACCCGAAATACGGAACTAACATAAAAAAACAGTTTTTCGATCTCTTCCATCTCTAGTATTTTTGGAGCAGATCAATTGTCTAAGGCAATCACAAAAGATTATATACCGACAATCACAGATCAATTACGAAAACCCAAGACTTCGAATAATGTTCCCTGTCGTCGACCTTTGTCTTGTCGATTTTGTTCTCGGCTAAAATTGTGTATATGGACTGGGATATAAGAGTTTGTGTTGCATCGGTCCTTTTTATAACCCCAGCCTTCAGGCACATTTTACCTTATATGAAGCGAATAATACAATCTGTGTTTTATTCCGTAGACCTACGCAGTAGGCTTAGGATATGTACATATTTGTCGGCACTCTATTTCTATTTGATTTTGAAACTGGGACCCATCGGCCCACTCCATCAGGTACCCTCCTCCCTTCATTTGAGCTAGTGAACGTGATCGGCCCACTCCTTCAGGTACCCTCCCCTCATTTGAGTACGAATTTATTCGTGACGCAACGTTCGTAGTGGACCGACCAGACTTTTGCTTCGGCTTAAGTTCTGGTTTCTTACTTACGGGGCATGATTCTCTCAAAGCGTTAATGTATAAAAGAGGCCTGTCCCAGACGGATTTATGTGGGTGCGGGATAACTGAGGACTGGAAGCATATACTGACGGAATGCTGTTACTATGAAGACACTAGAGATTTAGCAAATATGGGTATATCGAATGGAGGGGCGGGGTGGGATTTCATTAGGGTGGATGTGGATGTCGTGACGTCGGTTTCGTTGAATGTTTGTATTGTGATGTCCGTTGCCGCGGTCCTTTAGGCCCATGATTAGCAGCAGATTTTTGTAATACAATGTAATTATAAAAAGCAATCGAAATGGTGAAGTATTGAAGATTCGGATATTCCAAAAGTGACTAACTGGCCTACTTAACCTATAGTACCCTTTCATCCTCTGAACTCAAGGACTTCCATATAAAGATATCCTTCTATGAATATTTTACAAATCTTATCCCAACGATGTTTTTATTAAATAAAATTGAATTCTTTCTCCCTTAAGGTCACATTTCACCCATCACAGACCTTATAGGTGGTGTTTTGTAACCTTAAAGAAAGTTCCAACGAAGTTATACCTCTTGTCGAATAATATTTCTTCTGATTAAATTACAAGTTATGAGTCGCGACAACAGGAGCAGCAGTAGCAGCGATGAGATTCTGTAATTGGGTGAACAATTACCTAGAATTGGAGATGTCAACATGGCTGTGTTTTGTTGTCCGGATGATCGGCCATAAAGGCATTTGTTGTTCATTCAACACACCACATCCCATCGCACATAATAATGTGGACAATAATGCAATTGTTGTTGCTGTTCCTGTTGTCACATTATTCCTATTGTTGTTGTTGCCATTGTCGACAATGATTATGGTGTCTTTTGATGAGTTGACAAAAGTCTGGATTTCTTGCGTATTGTAGCTGGGGGTTTTTTGTCGTGTTCGGACTTGATTGGATTTGATGTGATTGCATTTTATTACGTTTACATTTGATTAAATACAATACGGAGTATTTTATGCTTCTTCTTCGACGTCGTCATCTTGTTCGAGCAATTGTTGGACAGACATACAGGCGGAAAGGCACTTATGTTTGTGTCTCCCCATTTATGCAAAAGTTGAAAATTATGCCTCCCCGGTTTTTCACTTCGATGTGGCTGATGTGTGTATTTTTTGGAAGCTCAAAAACTTGCAACTTAATTTCATCATCATGTTGGTCGTGGTTTGCTCTCAGCTGGGGGGGTTGATTTTCAATTCCCCCCATTACACAAGAGAGTGGCACATGTAATTCATGGAGACTAGAGCGGAACGGAACTGAAGTTGTTGAAAAAACAAAAATCATGAAAATGAGATGTAATTACCACCCGAATGCCAAAAAAGCTCGTTCCATGTTAATGACTCTCTTACAGCACTGCCACAACCATGACTCCCAACCGCTCTCTCTCCCTTACAAAGTGCAGAGAATTGAACCGTACAAAACTAAACTATATATCCGCCAACTACAGACTGGACGACGGTATGGGACGAAACGTTTCTCAAACAATTCAAATTGACAGACATTGTGTCAGTCAGTGTTTTAAGCAGCCCATTATCACGTAAACGACCAGCGACGGAATGCAAAAATAACAATAACAAAAGATCCAAAAAAGAACGACGTCTACAACAAAGAAGTAGAATAGAACAAAAGATCCAACAACCGAACGAACGAACAACGATGATCAAACATCACCACAAACCAACAATGTTGTTGTTGATTTTTTGTTATTGTTGTTGTTGTAAAGAAAAGGGCAAGTGAAAAATTATCACCCGACAAACTCACTGCTCCAACGGAGTGCCAGGCTGGTTGGATGACAACAAGTGGAGAGTCTCTGTTCGTGTGTGTGTGTGTGTTGTTGTTGTCGTCATTTGTTATTCTTCTTCCATTGAAAATAAGGAGAAGAGTACGTGCGTGTTGTATGCTTTTGCTGTTGTTGTTGCTCTTGTTGTTAAATATGAGTATGTGACAATGTGTCGTATTCGTCGTCGTCGTTGTGATCGTACGTGTGTCCCCCTGCTGCTGATGGATTTTGTCTCATATTTTTCGTCGTTGTGTCTTGTTGAATCTATGATCAATAAATAAATAATATTAACGAGGTGTAGCATGACAAAACAAGAGAGATAGTGAGAGAGAGAGTCACACAAATTAATTACCTCACAGATGTTTTTTTTTTTCGTACAAATTACCGAAATAAAAATGAGTAATCTGTGATGTCTTAAGTAAACAGCAATTATATTTGGTTAGGTTGAAGGATATTAATACAAGAAAAAAAAAATCGAAATTCAATTAAAAATTAAGCAAATAAAGATGTCTGGACAAATTACAATACAGAACAAAAACAAAGAGAAAATGTGTCAGGATTTTTCGGAATAAGAAATCATTTTATTGTCTTTGATGGTCACTAGTTAAATATTGAGAGTGAAAACGTTTTGATCTCTAAAAAATCTCATTTGTAACGCATTTATCTTTTTATGCCTAATGTTGGCTTGGGTTACGAAAAGGGTATTGATAATGAAAATATAACAGATTTTTTAAAATACCCATTATAATATTTTATCATTCGATTTGTAACACCTTAAAATGTTCTCAGAGCATCGAAAAGACGCCAGGTCTTTTCAGCTTAAATAGATAATTTTTTTTTTCTTAAACTATTGAAAATGTAAAGCCTGCAGTTTGTGAAAAAAAACTCAAACTCCATTTAAATACTCTACATAACTACCATATGTTTGGTGGGTCCAAGGGTTTGTAATATGAAAAAATATTGGTATTAGACCCGCCAGTTATTACCTTTTTTATGAATCAACATATAGACCGCATCTCGTCAAGAAATGTAAGTAGGTTCTAATTTGAGCTACTGACGACACCTACAGTTTTTGGTAATCATCAGTTAGTATTTATGGACCAAAAATCATCTTGTTGCTCTAGAGGCCAACGTTATGATTCGGCCATTACGAAACTTGGTATAGAGAAAGGGATCTTTCTCTCTAAAATTAAGTGGGTTTAATGGACCCAAAGCTATATTTATATGAAAATGCATTAATTTTTTCATTCAATGGAGTATATGTTTAATCCAACAATTAAAAAAGTGTCAGTCGGTGTTGCCGATAGATATATATCCTCAGCATAAGGCTTGCGGAGATCTATGGAATAAAGCACTGGTTTTATTATTCCCTTTATATAAGTTATTTTTTTAAAGAGTTGACCCCCTTTGGAGGGGTTCCAAATGAGGTTGCCCTGTGAACCATATCTTAGAATTTAATGTAGGTTTGGAAAAATATTACGAATAGCAAAATTTGAATAAAAACAGACCTTCTTGATATTAGATTACAAATTTTCAAAATGTTGATACTTTGTTGGACAGGTACCAGAAGGAGTGGACCAACGGGTCCCATATTCAATGTTGATATATGTAAGGTAAATATATCAGCATGTGCAAAGATTGGATGAAGCAGTGTATACTGTTTGTTCCCTATGAGATTTACAAGTTTTAACAATTTTAAACCTTTGTGGGGGAGATTCTGGGAGGAGTTGACCGATAACTTCAATACAGGCATGTTTAAAATATTTGGCTGTGCAAAGTTTATTTCAAATTGGATATTCCGTTCCGTTGCGACCATTTTGTGTGGGAGGTACCAGAGAAGTGGACCGGTGGGTCCCATCTTCCAACTTGAATTAAGTTTGATAGAAATATTACGATGTGCGTATTTGGCATCAAATCGGACATTCCACGCCATTGCCATTGCATTAAAAAAATTTCAAAATTATGACCAATTGTGGGGGAAGTACAAGAAGAAGTGGACCGATGAGTCCCATCTTTACATTCTAGGCTAGGTAAATATATTTCCATCACTTTAAACACAATGTTGACCATTTTGCGGAGGATGTACCAGAAGGAGTGGACCGATTTTCCCCATATTCGGGCTTGAATTGAATTTGAATGAAATATTACGATATGCACAGTTAGGATCAAGTCAGACATTCCATTAGCCTAATATTGGATTTATAGAGAAAATGTTTACCCTTTCTGTGGGTGGTACCAGAAGAAGTTGTTCAGTTCGGATAGTCCGTTCGTATAATATTATAAAATTAGTTTTCAGATAAATTTTGACCACTTTATGGGGAGGTATCAAAATAAGTGGATTTATATTCCCCATTTTCTAAATTGAACTTGCGGTATCAAAGTGTATATATCCGCATTAGTCATAAGGCTTGGGGAAAAAATATATAATTCGGAGAAGTTTTTAGTGAATCCAAGTGGAGTGTTGGAAGTATGTATGTTCTCAGATATAGAGTTTATTATCTCATTTTCTTTAAATTTTGAATTTTCCAAGCCAAGAGGCTATAATTTGTCATTCCGGTTTCTTGGAGGGTGATTAAAAATCGTCGCAGAACCGTTTTAATATGGCTTCGTTTTGACATAGCCACTATAAAAAGGCCCTCCCCCAATTTTGATATGTTTAAGGACATCTTGGCAGAAAAATTTTATTATAGGTCCAAGTTTTTCAAAAACAACTCTAGACTATCCTTCTAATATCAATCCCAATTTTAACCCTACATGTTCGCTCAATACCTATGCTACAACTCCTATTTTGTACCTTTAAAGGTGCTCACCCGAAAATTTGTAGAAACCATAACTACAATCATTTTCTGAAAATTATTGATCTACCCCTCGTATTGAAACACAAACGCCACCAAATGTAATTTCACCTTAATTTTCCCCGTGACCCTCGTATTGCATCGAAAAACGCATTTATAAATATTGTATTGAATCCAAAACCATGAACGCTGTTTGCGTGTGGATGGATGGATACATTTGTCGTTGTAATGCCCCGGATCGGAACGTCAGATGGATGGCTGGCGGGCTGGACAATATTGAAATCTTAATAACAAAAACAAGTTTCTGTTCTCTGCTCTAAAGTTCGTTTTACAGAGGGTTTTTGTTGTTGTTACGATTTGTGGGGTACTATTGGTGTTTTTGTTGTTGCAGAGCTCTTGTTGATTACAGTTTCTTAGGGGGATTACAAAGGGGAACTGACTTTTTGTTGTTGTTTTGTTTTTTTGTGGAGTTCAACATCAACCACTGGGCAGTGAAACCGCCACAGACAGCGGTGGTGGTGGTGGCGGCGTTAAACAAAACGACAAGCAAAACAAAAAAATAAAATAAACAAGATCAGCTGTAATAAAGGAAGAAAGAATAACTCAGAAAACAAATATTACAAAGAGCCGGGGCCAGACAGTCACGACACGCACACTCACTCACACACACACACACCGAAAACAAACGCAACAAATGGTGGTTTTTATTCTTGAAGTTTGAAACGCCAACAAGAAAATCACTTGTAAAATTGGGGATATTTATTTTAGATGACGGAGAGCAACAATCGAAAGAGAGTGAGAGTAAATTACACGCTTACCCAACATAACTTTTTGGGGAGAGAACATTAATGACCCGACTAGCCGAACACCACAACATTGCTGTAGCACGCACTTGAAAAAAGCACGACTTTATTAATAATGCACTTCTAATCTAATGAAAAAAATTGTTGTTACAACAACAAAACCGTCAAAGAGAAATAAAATCAACAACAATTTCAGTGTCCA